>NC_086371.1:2545000-2687500 GCF_036324505.1 Eleginops maclovinus
ATCCCTGTGTGTATTCCACCTGCAACCGTTGAAATCTAAGTCTGAATGATCAGCAAGTGCTGGTATGAGTCGTTATGAGGAATTCAGATCTGAAAAGTGACTGTAGGGTCCGTTTGGAGGACTTTTAGGCAAAGGTCCCATCTAAAAGAGGAGGTTATTGTTATGTGATTTGCTGCAGCATACCGTACACTCCCATTGATTCAGAAGAGAAAATAAACAGGTAACGTCTCCAAGACTGCAGTGCATGTAATTCAGCATCAGGGTTTCCTACTCTACATAATTCTGCTGCAGACATGCATGTAAGTAGGAGGAAACGGGGTCACTGTGTGCTGTAGACCTGTGTGTGTGTGTGTGTGTGTGTGTGTGTGTGTGTCTGTGTGTGTTGTGTGTGTGTGTGTGTGAGATATAATTATCCTATGTGTTGACTCACAAACAGTCCACCTCTGTAGCTGCTGCTCCTGCCCTCTCCTGCCACTCAAAGCCTTTCATCGCACCGCCTCCTCCACACACACACACACACCCACACACACACACACACACACACACACACACACACACACACACACACACACACACACACACACACACCTAGCTCTTCAGAGTGATTTGATTCCGATTTCTTTCCTTCAATCACTTTCTTGGATGCTTTCTGGCTCCCGTCCCTCCTTATCTCACCTGCTCTCCCCCCTCTCTCTCATAGTATCTCTTTTGTAAATGGATCCTTGGCCCCGGCCTGCATTTGCATGGGCGGGAGCCAATAAGGCATTTGGCTGAGGAGGGGGGGCGGCTGCGAGAGAGAGAGGTGGAGAATCTCATTTCCATATATAACGAGGCCCTTCCTGCAGGCAGCCAGGGAAACAGAAAACACAGGAAAATGGATTTATTTATGTATGGTTTTGTCAAAGATTTCCCCCAGCGGTTGAAGTCAATCCAGGAAGCCAATTATGCGTCGGATTGTGAGCGTGAGAGAGATTTCCTTTCATTTCATTTGGTCCTTTCAGCTCTGTATATATCTTCAGAAAGAGGGAAAGAAGCGGCAGATAAGTCGACGAAGGGATGATGGTGACGATGTGGAGGTTAGGGCAATTCCATCACTTCTTCTTCTGCTTCTTTATGTGATATTTGTGTTGCTATCAAAGCCCTTCATCCACTTCCTCCTTCTTGTTGCACTTGGCTGGCTGTGAGTTTCTCTGAGAGGAGATTGTAGGGTAGCCGACACGTGCAAAACACATACATTAGGAGAAAGGCGCTGCAGCTTCAGAGACGATGCAAATTTAAAACACGTGCAGATGAAGGAACATTTTTACTATCTTGACAAAATAGTGCAGCAAAAAACAAAACGCTGTAGGACGCTCAAACTCAATCAAAACTCTTGCCTGCTCATAACTCTAAGTGTTTTGTATGAATACTAGGGTAGCCAACTAGCTTAAAGCAGATCCGCAATGATACCAGAAGGAGTCATGTGATCACAATACTATACACGATATTTCTTTAATGGTCCGATCGAGTCTGAAATTTGACTCACATCACAGCAGCTCCATCTGCAACATCAACAAGGACAGATCTTAAAACACAATACAAGAATCATCATCACAATGACTGAGAGCAACATGCTCAACGACCCTTTAGCGTGCATCAGATGTGGGATTTTAAGCTCTGTTTTTACTGTAAGGATTGACCGGTGCACAAAGGACAGCTTCAGTCTGACCTTATTGATACGAGGGACCCTGTGTCTCCGACGGGGCTTTTGAGAAAGTGGTTTTGGGCCAGAGCTGATGTTGTCGGACAGCCTCACTAGGTGAAATATACGGGAGAGTAAGCCAATGGAAACTTGCATTTTACAACTTTTGAATTCCCAGGCCAGCAACAAGCGCTCCAGGTCCCAGCTGTGTTCGTCACTTATTGGTGTCCCCTGGTTTCCGGTTTGGTTTTAGCTTCTTGCAGCTTTAAGAAAACGCTGTGCATGTTTCCTCAAGTGAGTGACGATGTTCGCATGTGTTTCGGCACATTTGTGTTTCTTTTCTTTGCATCGTTTTGAAGCTGCAGTGTTTTGGCCCGTTGTTACACGTTTGCCCCCTGTCGGCCACCGTAGATTTGAGGCTAAAACTTCCCACGTTCTTCACTTCTACTGTACAATGTTGACGAAGTTGCAGAAGAACCAGAGAGCGGGCCGAACAACATCAGTCATTTTTAAAAAAATATATCAAACAGAAGTAAGAAGCAAAAGAGCAGAGGGAGAGATTGAGGAATAAATGTGCCTTATATTCTCCAGGATTGTTTTTTTTCTTCTAATCTGCGATGCAAAAGAATTAAAGCATGGAGCCAAGCTGTTATCTCTCGCTCACAGCACGAGAGAAAGAGAGAGAATAGGCGAGAGCTGAATAATGAATCAAACACCCTCCAGAGCCTTATACGTTTCCTATACTTCGCCTTAAATATTGAGAGGCCTACTTCTCCGCCAACTGCTACTTTCAGGGAAACTTTTCAAGAATCGGGGGCACGAAAGAGGACGCAGGATCTCCCCCTCCTGAGTGTGTTGCTTTTATTCCGGCGCTCTGACTGATGATGTTTAGCAGTTTTTACACTCCGCTCGCCTGCTGACATTTTGCATAATGTGGACCGAGCGACTGCAGACTGAGGAGGATCTGAGCAGCTGGACGGCTGCTGATGAATGCTGGGGAGTCGCAGCAGGGGGAGGAGGGTGGGCGGGGGAGAGAGCCGGCTGACGGATGGGCGGTGAGAGCTGCTCCGGCTCAGGGTGGAGGCGTCAGGAGGAGTTTGATCAAACTGTAAAGTTAATGAAGGATTCTGTGTTTGGATGAGCAGTTTACAGCCAGGCCTCGCTAATAATTCAACCAGGCTTAGGGATTAGTGTGGGAGAGAATCTCACTGGAGGGAACAAAGGGATTTTAGCCTTTGCAGACCATTTACATGCACTAAAAGCTACAGGAAAGGTAAACGCCACAGGATCAGAATACAAATAAAGGTAACTGTTTTCTCTTACAGTTACATAATAATGGGGGTGAGAGAGAGAGAAACACACACATTTTAGCCTTTGCAGACCATTTACATGCACTAAAACCCATATAATACACTACAGGAAGCCACAAAGCATAATAGGGCCCCTTTAAGTAACAGAAACAGTTTGAAAAACGCCCCAGGTCTTGGTGATTAGTGTGTGAGAGAAACTCCCACTGGACGGAACACGGGGATTTTAGCCTTTGCAGACCATTTACATGCACTAAAACCTACAAGAAAGGGAAACACCACAAAACTGAACAGGGCCTCTTTAACTAACACCTAGACTCCTGTTTCAGAATAGAAAACTAAAGTTTGAACAACGCCCCGAGTCTGAACGTGACTCTAAGCCGGCGGGGGGGTGGGTATAAATAAATGTGGCGGGGTGAGGATGAGCCTAAATGCCGCGCTCAGACAGATGTGTCTTCACGTCGTTCGGCGGATCCTCGGGCGATCTTCAGTGAGAAAAACTGTGAACCTAATGCTGCTGCCTGGCTGACTGATGGTTTGGGAAAGGGTGGTGGGAGGCAAGGGGGGGGGGAGCTGATGCAGTGGCACCTAAAGCTGCTGCTGTTTAACATATGGCTAGGTGCTAATGGAGCCCTCCAGACGCTCCTGTCGGTATTGTTAAGTGCCGGCAGTGAACTTCTATCGGCGGCAGCAGCGACGTGAGACTTCACAGCTTCCCGGAGAAGATAATCTGATGTTAATTACCACGGGGTGCCAATAAATCACTCACAATCATGTCATAAACATGAAGGGGCCCTTCATGCGTCATTATAACTTCACAGAGACGAGCGAGCGCGAGGCTTTTTTGCCCTGAACCCCGCACGCTTTGCATAAAAGTCCCTTCATTATCCCGCCCCCATCATTTCACTCGCATGACAGCCAGGGCTTTTTCTTCTGCAGCCTCCGCCGTGCCTTTCCCCCCCCCCGTCGCCGGTCACAGAGCTCCATGAGTCGGTGGTGGTGGTGTGCAGGAGGTCAGAGGTAATTACAGACTCTCCAGCTCTTCATTATTGTCGATTACTTAATTGATGAGTTTGGAAACATTTTATAAAGTAATTAATTCAATTTGCATTTTAACGATCCAATCCATCTACTTTTTATATCCTCTTTGCACGGTCGCAGGATGGTTCTTATCCCAGCATGCACTGGGAGAGAGGCTGCAATTACAGAGGGTAGTGGTTAGTTTTGAACATGAATGACTGCGAAAGGATCCAAAACATTCAGTGAAGAGGTTGAGACTTGGTTTTGCTGTGGCATGCATTGTTGAAATCCTGCTTAGAGTTTCCCGAACATGCAAAACAACAGGGTGAAAATGCTTTCCATAGGTATTATCAAAGGGATCTGTCTTTACCAGGAATTTGCCGACAAATGTTATCACCAAACCAACATTATTATTGGGGTTTCTTTGACTTTGTAGATCCTTTTCACATCATTTCAGCTTCACAGACCATGTGAGATGGCAGTAATAACTCTTAATGTGAGACTCAACAGATCATTTTTTCAGTCAATTCAAGGTTTGGCAAAGAAATGTCCCATTTTGAGGTCCGGATACTCGCTTTTTTCCAGAACATTTATCAATTTCAGATGTTTTTTTTTGCTCAAAACTCTTTTGATGTTATCTAAAGACATTTGAGGCATTCTTGTTGGTGGCTTAAAGGGAATTGAACGGTTAAAGCAGTACTTGGGAAAAGTATTTTTACAAAGTCCACAGGGTAGAAGTTGTTAGAGCGATGAAACTGAAACTGTGCTAAAAGTACTATTTATGAAAGTTCATCAGCTATTTTTGCAAGTGTTTTAAGATAAAAGATGTAGACATTAATAATGTTCGAAAATCTGGTCCATCTTCAGATCTGAGGTCCCTAAAGTAAGAAGCAGAAGTTCAAATTAAAATATGCACTGAATAGTTTTTCCATGGTTTTAATGTCACAATTTAAATCTTTTCATCCCCCTTTTATTTCTTCATGCTCTGCTCCTCTGGGCTTCCTGGGGTTTTCTTTAATTGAGCCTGTGGTCATGAACCTCTCCGAAGAGCGCTCCGTATCTCCAGAGGCCGTCCTGGGAACATAAAGGTCAAATACAAAAAATCATCATCATTTCCCTCTCCCTCCCATCCGGTGAATCTCCATATCTAACGAGCATGGAGGTGACTCTAATGACCTGGCTCCAGCCAACGCCAGCCAATTAGAGCGGCCGATAAAGGCGAGGGCTTTTTTCCGTGGCCTCGCAGCAGCTTCTGAAGCTCACGCTGCTGAACATCTGGACCTGGTCCGTGTCCGTCGGCTCTGATGTTGACCGTGCTGACGGGTCTATTAGGAGGCACTGCATCTGTGTGTGTGTTTGAGCTGATATAGGGAACAGCAGCTACACAGAGCACCCGTCCAAACCCATCAGACAGAACCTGAGCTAACTGTTAGTGCCGTGTTCAGGGACAGGATGAGCTGCTGTGCTGGGAGCCGCTAACTTCAACATGTTCAGGTGTATGTAGCGTCTCTACTTTAAAGAGTCCTCTCCTGCTGATGTTCAGGTGTATATCAGTATGTAGTTTCTCTAGTTTAAAGAGTCCTCTCCTGCTGATGTTCAGGTGTATATCAGTATGTAGCGTCTCTACTTTAAAGAGTCCTCTCCTGCTGATGTTCAGGTGTATATCAGTATGTAGAGTCTCTACTTTAAAGAGTCATCTCCTGCTGATGTTCAGGTGTATATCAGTATGTAGTGTCTCTACTTTAAAGAGTCCTCTCCTGCTGATGTTCAGGTGTATATCAGTATGTAGAGTCTCTACTTTAAAGAGTCCTCTCCTGCTGATGTTCAGGTGTATATCAGTATGTAGTGTCTCTACTTTAAAGAGTCCTCTCCTGCTGATGTTCAGGTGTATATCAGTATGTAGAGTCTCTACTTTAAAGAGTCCTCTCCTGCTGATGTTCAGGTGTATATCAGTATGTAGTGTCTCTACTTTAAAGAGTCCTCTCCTGCTGATGTTCAGGTGTATATCAGTATGTAGAGTCTCTACTTTAAAGAGTCATCTCCTGCTGATGTTCAGGTGTATATCAGTATGTAGTGTCTCTACTTTAAAGAGTCCTCTCCTGCTGATGTTCAGGTGTATATCAGTATGTAGAGTCTCTACTTTAAAGAGTCCTATCCTGCTGATGTTCAGGTGTATATCAGTATGTAGTGTCTCTACTTTAAAGAGTCCTCTCCTGCTGATGTTCAGGTGTATATCAGTATGTAGCGTCTCTACTTTAAAGAGTCCTCTCCTGCTGATGTTCAGGTGTATATCAGTATGTAGTGTCTCTACTTTAAAGAGTCCTCTCCTGCTGATGATCAGGTGTATATCAGTATGTAGAGTCTCTACTTTAAAGAGTCCTCTCCTGCTGATGTTCAGGTGTATATCAGTATGTAGTGTCTCTACTTTAAAGAGTCCTCTTCTGCTGATGTTCAGGTGTATATCAGTATGTAGAGTCTCTACTTTAAAGAGTCCTCTCCTGCTGATGTTCAGGTTCATATCAGTATGTAGTGTCTCTACTTTAAAGAGTCCTCTCCTGCTGATGTTCAGGTGTATATCAGTATGTAGTGTCTCTCCTGGGACATGTCTCCATGCTTTAATGTTCAGAAAGCTCTTTATGTTTCTCATACTGCCTGTGCTGCAGCTCCTCTTTTCACCCTCTGTCTGAAACCAGAGCCCAGTCTGATCTGATTGGTTAGCTGGTCCAGCTCTGTTGTGATTGGTTAACCGCTTAGATATGTCCCGCCTCTTTGCCTATCACGTAAAATGTGCTGGAGCGCTAGCAAGTAGAAGCGTGAGCGATGTCACTATGTTTGTGAAGTAAACAAAGGGGTCCAATGGAGGCATTGGGGGGAGTGTGTGTGAGAGAACGTTTGGGATTTTAGCCGTGGCAGACCATTGACATGCACTAAAACCTATAGAACAAAGGAAAGGGAAAACCTCAAATGAATAGTAGGGCTTCTTTAAGGCAACACAGAAGTGCTTTAAACTTGCAGAATTTCTATCATCCAGTAGGGGGCGACTACGCTGTGTCAGAAGTCAGATTGTATAGAAGTCTATGAGAAAATGAGCAAACTTCTTACTTCAGTAATTGAGTCGGTAAACATTTCTCCAATTAGATTCTGGTCTCAATCGTTGGTTTAAAGTCGTCTTTATTCCAACACGTTCATTGTTCAATTTGTAAATCATGGTGTGGTGTGAATTTAATAATAATACAGGGTGTCCTACCTTGTGATTTAAAGGTTGTATCGTAGACATTTGCACCTCTCATGTCCCTTCTAGTTCCAACAAAATCCAGATGGCGACACACAAACATGCCATCTAACGAGGCGTGTCCAAATGTCTACCCTTTTTTAAACACACACTATGTTTGTGTCCTTAGAGTAAAGGGAGAGTAGGGGGAATAACCCAACACACACACATAGCCGACACAAAACACACTGTTAAAACAAAGGTACACTTTCCTTCTTCCTTGTGGGTCCAAACTTTCCGCTCCGTTTGATCCCACAGAGTGTCGCCTTCCCTCCGCCGAAGGACTCGTCTGCCACATTGCATTGTGGGTGTGATGTGCCCCGGGGCAGTATTAGATTTAGCCCGGTATCAGCCTTATTTGTTCACTTTACCCAGTCGAGTACACAGCGGCGTACAGTGCGGCTCCTCATCCACTTAGCACTCTGCAGATAAGAGCATTCTTTATCCTGCTTATCTCGCAGAAGATAAAATACACTCTGAGGCCGAGTGGAAATGAGATGTGGCAACAAAGCGCATCTTTAAACGAGGAGGTGTTTCTTCATTTCCAATAATGATGGCCTATATAGAGCGTGAAATTCTCCCAATTCAGTGTGAGAGGAAACAGTGTGTGTGTGTGTGTGTGTGTGTGTGTGTGTGTGTGTGTGTGATGGAGAGGTGCGGTGGCATCATTTGAGTGTAAAAAGCATTCAGTCCAAATAAGTTAGCGCATCTAAATGAGCGAAGGGAAGGTTGCAAAGGGACAAACCTGAATCCCATTTTCTGCATCGCTTCACCCGTACAGAGAGGTGTGTGTTTGCATGTTTGTGTGTGTGTGTGTGTGTGTGTGTGTGTGTGTGTGTGTGTGTGTGTGTTAGGAAAAGGATGTGCGTTGGCCAGGTTTGACCAGGACAGCGTGAGAGCAGCATCGCCCAAACCTCCCTCTGACCTCTGACAGCCACATGTAGTGGACTTTTTTTTGGTTCTTCCTCCTCCTCCTCCTCCTCCTCCTCCTCCTCCTCCTCCTCCTCCTCAGATCTGTTTGCAGATGATGTTTCAGGACGAGTCGCCGTCAGACTGCAGATGAAAACTTTCTTACACCTGATTATGAGTGAGGAATTTAAAACGAGCCGTCAGCGAGAATATCAAATCAGAGTTTGACGGCGGCTTGAACGCTGAATACTGAGCAGCTCACCTGATAAATCCACATCTCCACTCACTTTAGAGTGGACTGAGAAGAGGATGCAGCGGTAATGGTGTGAAACCCAGTCCTGCACACGTCCAGGTTTGCCAAACTTGCACCGGCAAACACTCAGTACTGGAACCAGTCCATCATCCGCTATTATGGTACAATCCAGGCCCATTTCAGCTGGGAATAAGCATTCATTGTCCCGTAAAGGGACCCTAATGTACTGACTAAATATAATCTCCCTTAAGTCAGACTGTAGTTCACCTGCAGTAAATCCAGCAGCTACCCTGCAGTATACAAAGCCATTCAAACTAGCTGCACCTTTACCAGCTCTGAGAACACTTTAATGATCAATCATTATAAAACATATCAGAGATATTATTCTGAAATGGACCAATCAGACAATGACTACTTTTACTGTCGCTACTTTAAGTACATTTAGAGGAGAGTACTTTCTACTTTCACTGGAGGAACATTTAGAATACTTTCACTGTGACAGAGTATTCCTACACTCTGGTACTTCTACTTTACTCAAGTACAAGATCTGAGTACTTCTACTTTACTCAAGTACAAGACCTGAGTACTTCTACTTTACTCAAGTACAAGATCTGAGTACTTCTACTTTACTCAAGTACAAGATCTGAGTACTTCTACTTTACTCAAGTACAAGACCTGAGTACTTCTACTTTACTCAAGAACAAGATCTGTGTACTTCTACTTTACTCAAGTACAAGACCTGAGTACTTCTACTTTACTCAAGTACAAGATCTGAGTACTTCTACTTTACTCAAGTACAAGACCTGAGTACTTCTACTTTACTCAAGTACAAGACCTGAGTACTTCTACTTTACTCAAGAACAAGATCTGAGTACTTCTACTTTACTCAAGAACAAGATCTGAGTACTTCTACTTTACTCAAGTACAAGACCTGAGTACTTCTACTTTTACTCAAGTACAAGATCTGAGTACTTCTACTTTACTCAAGTACAAGATCTGAGTACTTCTACTTTACTCAGTACAAGACCTGAGTACTTCTACTTTTACTCAAGTACAAGACCTGAGTACTTCTACTTTTGCTGAAGTACAGGATCTGAGTACTTCTACTTTACTCAAGTACAGATCTGAGTACTCAGCAGTGTCTGTACAAGGAGACATGTCACAGTGTCAGAAATGCTCCTGATCTCCCCCCCCCCCCCCCCCCCCCCCGACGCCTGCAGTCCGTCTCAGAGCTGCAGGTTATTTGTTCTGCCGTCCATCATCTGAGCTCCGTTGACTTCCTGTTTTAATCACTCCTCGAGTCTCTGTCTGTGTTTTCTGAGAAGGACGAGGACACTCTGTCAGGGTTTGACCTCTGTTCCTGTCAAAGCTGTAATGTTTCCCGCTGCTTTCGAACACCTCTCCTCAGTTTCACTTTGATAAGAATCCACTGGCAGGTTTGTTTTTATTTGTCTGTTTTTTTTTTGTTTTACTGTAAATACATTCATCTGTGTCTCTTCTGGAAAAAGAATTTTAGTAATACACATGTTTAATATCACATCAATAACCAGTAATTGATAATAATACAGTTTATTTACATAGAATACAAAGTGCTTTCACATAAAAAAAAAAAAGTCACTCAATAAATAAATAGGATTAAATAAATGCAACGGGTGGATTAAGAATACAAATAGAACCAAACATCCACACAAAATAAATTATAATTATAACCCTGAATAAATTGTAATATTATCCAAACAATAACCAGTGTATTAATATATATATATATTTATATATATTTATATATAAACACGTTTTTATTATTACTGTTCAAGCGGAATTCCTAGTGAGTAAATCAGATTTCTGTCCCTCACATTGTCCCGCAGTATAACAAGTATATAAAGCACTGGCAACACCTGTTTACTCTGCTTAAGAGCATCCTTTAAAAGTCCAGGATGTTTGGCAGGTTTGTTTTTATTGAGAGTCTAAAGTTTCCTGAACATCGTTTTTTATTTCCTCCTCTTCCTCTCCTCCTTCTCCCCGCTGTCGTAAACGCTGTGAAGCTCCATGATGGCGCTTTATTCCCTCCTCTCTCTTTTTATTCCCTTTCTCTTGTCTTGTCTTGTTTGTGTCTGCTGGTAAAACTTCAAAAGACTTTCCGTGTGTCAAAGAAACACTCTTTGGCTCAGTTTTTCAGTCGGATCCTCCGTGATGAAGATCTCTCAGGCTCTTCACAGTCCATTTATTAAAGTGTTGAATGCATTAATACATGTAAATTGCATGAATTGAAGTGTGAACGAGATAATTCTTACCGCAGCGCCTCCGAAGTGATGCTTAAGTCAGGAATTAAGTTTAAAATTCATCAAGGCGCGGAGAAAAGTGTTGATAAACAGCAGCACTCCTCAGTCTGCTGCCTTCTAATCTACCAGCCGCAGGTTCCAGAGATTAGACGCGTCCCATCGGCCAGTTAATTTAAACATTTATAAAACATATTCCTCTACATGCACATCTTTCTGCAGCATGATCAGGATATTTCACTCCTGATATTTGATGTGCATCCCCTTCTTATTTATGTAAATCTGTGTGACGTGATATTTAATAAATCCTTTAGGAGCGAAAAAACAAAACAACGTACGCAGAATTTCCGAAAAAGTTTTAGAAGATCAGAAACTTTTTTGAGGGTGTTTTAATATGCGTGTGTGTGTGTGTGTAGCTAACATATGGTCTCTCTCTAAACAAGCTCTGCATCTGAATGAGCTGTAACACACACACACACACACACACACACACACGGGTAATATATTGTTTCATGTGTGCCCTCTGACCCCTCCGAAGTAGTTAACTGTTATCAGCTATAAATAGAAAGACTGTGTTTGTGTGTGTGTGTGTGTGTGTGTGTGTGTGTGTGTGTGTGTGTGTGTGTGTGTGTGTGTGTGTGTGTGTGTTATCAGGGCAACCAGCAGCTCTGATCTATCCCGTAAGTCACCGCGGCCCTGCTGTCTATTGATCTGGCAACCCTCCCTGACACACACACACACACACACACACACACACACACACACACATAATCTCATCGCCTGCCAACGTGTTCACTGAACACCGTCCATACAGATGGTCTGAACTGATGAAGAGGGAGGAATAAAGTGTGTTCATCAGCAACAATACCAACCTCCTCCTCCTCCTCCTCCTCCTCCTCCTCCTCCTCCTCCTCCTCTTTCTCCTGCTTTTTTGTTGTGTGCCTCCTCTTGTTCCTCCTCAATAGAGGATCGAAGCATATCTCCTTCCTCCTTCACTGTTGTAACTTCAATTAAGATCAATTAAGAATGAACGGCTAAATCAAAACCTGACATTAAAAAGATGTTGAGTAGACAAAGGATATGGACATATAAGGGGAAGTCAACATTTACACACACACGCACATGCACAAGCACGCACACACACACACACACACACACACACACACACTCACACACAGTCAGCATTCTTATATATTGATTTTCCAGCAGGTGTACACGTGCACACACACACACACACACACACACACACACACACACACTGCAGACAGTTATAGTTTTTGATAGATTTGGCTCGAGGTGTTCTGCTGACTTTTGACCTCACTATGGTAACTCAGAGGCTTACTGTGTGTGTGTGTGTGTGTGTGTAGCCTGAAGCAGAGTCATTTCTCTGGAGTCACAGACTCTCTTCCCTCTCTTTCAATGCAATATGTTTTACTCTTGTTGTCACTGTGTGAATCTCTGAGGCTTCTATGTGTCATAAAAACAGCGGCTGCTAACAAGTGCTCAACATGAGCCGCCTTTAGCTTAGCGGTGGTGGATTAGATTTATATTTTCCATCTGATCATTAATTGAGTAGCTTTGGCCATTTGGCTTTTCCACAGAATATGTACTTTTTTCCCCCAACTTTACCTGGAATTTCTGCCTCTCTCTCCCCATCAGTACTGTTTTTTTTAACACACTCACATGAAGTAGGAGAGTAAAGTTTGATCTCAGCAGGTCTGGTCCCTCTTCCTCCCCGCTGGCTGCCGATGCTGCAGAGAGGAAGAACAAAGACCAATGGGACGTCAGGGGGATGGAGAGAGACACGGAGATGCAGGTGGAAACAGAGATTTAGAAAAGATGGGGAAAAGAAACGAGCCAGCAGCAAAGAGAGAGCTGGACAAAAGAAAAAACAGGTGCTCAAGAGAAGGGAAGGAATCTGGGAACAAAGCAGGGAACAGACATGGAAGATAAAATATAGAATAAAGACACATAGAGGAAGCAGGAGAGGTCATTCCTGGTGGTCTTTTGTATCTTGCTGTTCACTTCTCCTGGATTGACCTTCTGGTGAAAATGTTTCCTCAACTCCATACGTCTACTTTTACTCCCTCTTTACAGGCAAAATTAAGACTATGCAAAACCCTCCTGTTCAATAATAACACATTACTTTATAGAGAGGATGAGTAATGAGTCCTTAAATCTGGAAATGAGTCAGCATTTTACCACTTCTAGTTCCTTGTCCTCAAATGAGTAACGGGTGCTGTAGTTCTTTTATAGCCCAACATTAGCTGCCTTTAGCTTAGCGGTGGAGACGTGAAGTCATGTGACCGTGCTGTAGTTCCTTTATAGCCCAACGTTAGCCAACCTTAGCTTAGCGGTGGTGACGTGAAGTCATGTGACCGTGCTGTAGTTCCTTTATAGCCTAACGTTAGCCTCCTTTAGCTTAGCGGTGGTGACGTGAAGTCATGTGACCGTGCTGTAGTTCCTTTATAGCCCAACATTAGCCTCCTTTAGCTTAGCGGTGGTGACGTGAAGTCATGTGACCGTGCTGTAGTTCCTTTATAGCCTAACGTTAGCCGCCTTTAGCTTAGCGGTGGTGACGTGAAGTCATGTGACCGTGCTGTAGTTCCTTTATAGCCCAACATTAGCTTCTTATTCCTGCTGATTGAATTCTCTTCACTTGTTCCAATTCATTGTCCAATGGAAGGATTTAATGATATGTTTAGACAACTGAAACTTTCAGTATGGATGTCCTCCAGGTCATTCATAATTTCTGTTTTGCTGAGCGTTGGTTTCGGACATTATTGGTTAACTGCAAACCTGTCCAATAAAAACTCAAGTTGTCGGACACTTTTCTGGAAATGTGCTGTCAAATTAGCAACACATTCACCGGAAACATCCTGTTATTTTAGCTGCTAAATTTAGACGCAATGTGTCTCAAGCCAACAGAACCTGGACCACTGTAACACTGTTTTAGCCACATGTCTCGGGGTCCCTGTCACACGCTTTTTAACCAGTCTAATAAAAGGTACACCGATGCCCCGTCAAATTCGTTGTACAATCCCAAGATTACCTTCCTTAAGAGCAGTCAGGCAGTTCTACAAATTCCCCCAGGTCTCTATGTTTGTTGGTTTGTAGGCTGTTAAAATTAAAGACGACAACTTTTATTTGAACTCCTTTAATTTGGAGATGGATGGACATTAAAGCAGCTGCTTTGGGGTGTTATTTTTGTCTGTCATTTCTACCTTCATTATAACTTTGTACTTCATACCTTGCCTTTTTCTTTGAAGGATTCTTTTGACATCTGTTCTAAAAGGGTGCGATATACCTTAAATGCCCTTTCCCTCTCCTAACTTACTTCTGTTTTATGCAGCTGCAGCGTCTCTCTGAGCAGCTGAAGTTGCACTGAACTCCTTTTTTTCCGCATGGTCAAATTTGTGGTACAACTCAAGTCCGGCAGTTCTTCATTATCTGCAGGTCTCTGTTCTGCTGATGGGTGTTTACTGATTGCTTTGTGATGCAAAATTAAAAGTCAATGCACTTATATTTATGCTCCTCTAACTTGGAGTTAGGGACTTTAAAAAGCAGCGACTTTGGGAATGTTTTGTCTAGTTTTTCCACCTTCGTTATAACTTCATACCGTCTTTGTACTTCATATCTGGCCTTTCTCTTTAAAGGATTCTTTAGCATCTGTTCTGAGAGGGTCCAATAAACCTTAAATGCCCTTTCCTCTCGAGATGTCCTTCCTTTAAGAGAAATCCGGCAGTTCTTCATTATCTGCAGGTCTCTCTGTTCTGCTGATCTGTGTTTATTGGCTGCTTTGGGATTAAAAATGAAAGGTCAATACACTTTTGTTTTGTATTCCTATAACTTAGACACTCCTAAAACGTGTAGCTTTAAAACTCAGCTTCTTTGGGAATGCTTTGTCTAGTTTTTTCTACCCTTGTTATAACTTTTATACCAGCTTTGTTGTTCATTCTTTGAAGGATTCTTTAACATCCGTTTGAAGAGGGTCCGATATACCTCAAATGTCCTTTCCCTCTCCTTACTTACTTCTGTTTTGTGCAGCTGCAGCATCTCTCTAAGCAGCTGAAGTTGCACTGAACCAGTATTTTTTCCTCGTGAAGCTTAGCTGGTGAAGCAGTTTTACTCGGGGGAGCAGCATCGTCGCGCTCCAGCCTCGATGCACAGTGACGGACTCCGCTTCTGTTTGAGAGCTTTTTACTTTTAGATATCCGGCAGGGGGAAGGAATAGAAAAACGTGTCTGTCACACTTTATTTCCTCCATTGAAAAAAAAAAAACAGAAAGAGGAATCCTTTGCAAACTTCATCTTGGAAATGACACAAAGTCTGACAGCGAAGTTTATCTGCAGCCTTCCTAATGTTCTCAGTCAAATTATCGCTCTGCACAGTTTCGCTTCCTTTTCAAGACGCTTGCAGAGTCCTTAGAGCTGCTTCCTTTCAGCATGAAGGACAGAGAAATATCACTGTTGAAGTAAGGATGTGCGCTGCTGTAAATCTCTGGCGTCGCATGAATTTATGAGTAAACATTAAGAAAGCAGGGTACTTATAATTTATGTTCCTCGTTTTGCTTGAGTGTTTCCGCGAGGAAGTGGATCTCCTTTTTCTGTGTTCCAGTTGTGTTCTTTTATTCCCTTTATGTGCTGTTTAATATGTGTCAAAGGCTAAAATATGGATGAAGATGAGGATACATCTACTTAATATCATTTAAAGATGCTGGAAAACAGATTAAAAAGTCAGTTAATTTGAAACTTTTCCCCCTGCTGGAGTCCGCTCGATGATTTTGTACTCAACAAATACATGCTGGCATTTGTTGTAGCACAAACAACTCTGAATATCCCCTGAGATAAAGCTCAATTGATTCATCCTGAGCGCAGCTTAGCGCTACCTGTACAGCGCCTGTCACATGTTGGTTTTTACTCTTTCTGTATCATTCTGTGTCAGTTATTGCAGTAATGCATCAACGAGAGGACAAAACACGGTGTGAATGTTGGTTTTAATTACAGAAAAACAACCTTTGTTTGCCAATTGTGCAGCAGTCACACGCTCAAATAATCTCAATAGCTATAAACTTAAAGGGTACTGTCATTTCTACCAACATATTCTATTAAAATGATGCCCGTTGAAGATGAATTACCTTAGCTCAATAGCTCATTTTGACGATGTATGCAGATAATGTCATATTTTACCAGCAAAACCTGCATTTAATTTCCCCCTCCTAGTTCTTTTATTTCTACCAATATATACCTTTAAATATATGACATTTTGTAGGACTTTGTTGGTGTTAAATTCCTGCTTGTGGTGGTTTTGTTGCACGAAAGTCTAAGTTCTGCATTGTGGTGTTCCACAACGTTCGTCCTCGACCCTTTGTGTTTGCCTTTGAATCTTACTAATAGGACTAATAGTCCTTTTAATAACTGTTTTGAAGCACTCAATATATTGTTTATCTTCAGCACTTTACGTCGTCCATGTTGGCTAAAATCTCCAAGACCATTTGATATGTTTGGAGGCTCCATCACAGCTCTAAAATGGTCCTTTTTTCCCCATCATTGTAAATCTCAAACCTTATTTACAGTCAATAAAAAGGTCAACTACCAAATGCATTATTGCCTAATGTTTGATGGAGACTTGTTTAGGCAACTGGAACATTTTCAGTATTGTTATAGCTCCTTAACTTTTTGCACGTATAACACCAAATGAAAGCTGGCATTTCTAGAAGCTCAAACCCCTATGAATTTCCCCAGAGATCAGGCTACATCGATTCATCCCCGAACACAACATGACGTTACCTGCACACGCCTGTCACATGTTGTTTTCTGCGGATGGTCATCAATCTGTCTTCATGTGAGCGGGAATATGAGCAGGCATCAATCGGCCGCAGGTAGACTCTTCCTGTCTCATCAAACAGGAAGTGGAGACGCTGACAGTCGTCACGCCAAACACACAATCAGTTTGGAGTTGTACAAAAAAAAACAAGACAGAAATGATCAGAGAGGAAACATGAAAAGCTGCTGCTGACAAACAATAACACACCGGCTGATGGATGCACTGACGGAGGGAGCTGACAACTGAGGCTGCGGTTGAGTAGTATTTATAGAGAAATATAAAGTATTTTCCTAAACACTTTCCCACCTCAACGGAAATCACAATGAGGGTTTATTCCCAAGTAGGTTAACACAAATAAGACACTTGCTTTGGTGGTTAGGGGTGCGTACAGTAAGCAGGAATAGCATAATTATGAAAAGCAATTCTAGAAACAAACAATTTAACATTAAAAACTGAAGAGAAATATTACCACGGAACATAAATATCCCTAAAAACCCTAAAACTATGAGTGGACATCCGACAAAATATAGTTTCTTAGATTTAGATCGACTGAGTGTCATTAAAACGTCAAGGAGAGAGGCAGGACGAGACTGATTGTTAAAGAAATGGTATGTTTACAGGGAATACACAATTAGATATAGTTAAAACTAAAATACATAAACAACAACACATTAGAAGAAAGGGCTTAAAGGACGTTCATTGTCTCGTCTAACTGGATGTAATGGTTTGAGTTCATACCTTAAACAATTAGTCCCTCCTTTGGTCAAAAATATGAACTTCATTTCTCACATTTCAAGTTTTTCATTTATCTTGAGAAGCGTATTGTAAAACTGGAACTGTGGGTTGTTTGATTATAAGGTTTAAAGTTCTGTTGGTTTGATTTGTGATTAACTGGATTTTAATTGAACTGGGAGTCTTAATTGAGTTTGACTCTCAGAGTTTCAGATTTTGAGTGTCCCATTTCTCTTTCTCATTAAGCTGTAACAGAAACAGTCCGAAGATTTAACTAGAACATCAGCTCGAGAGCCTGTTTCCCTCTCTTTCTGGCATTGGTTACATTGGCACACACACACAGACACAGACACACACACACACACACTCACACACAGCTCAATCTCAAGGAGCAGCTCTGAGTGCGTTTCCACAGTGACAGACTTAAGAGATTGCAATGTCCCATTAATAAGCCTTCACCCCCCTCCCTCTCTCCCTCCATGTGCCCCTCCCCACCAACCCCCTTTTCATATGATCCCCAAATGCATCTTGGGAAATGGCAGGAGCAGTTACCGCCACAGGCTGCGATGCTGCAAATTTATTCACTTTTGTAGGATAATTGAATTTTTCCTTCATAGTAGGCCGATTCCACAGGGGTGTGTGTGTGTGTGTGTGTGTGTGTGTGTGTGTGTGTGTGTGTGTGTGTGTGTGTGTGTGTGTGTGTGTGTGTGTGTGTGTGTGTGTGTGTGTGTGTGTGTGTGTGTGTGTGTGTGTGTGTGTGTGTGTGTGTGTGTGTGTGTGTGTGTGTGTGTGTGTGTGTGTGCACTCTTTTTTCCTCTGGACTATTAATAATTGACTGCTTGGCATCTCTTTCACTGCAGATGTATTT
Source organism: Eleginops maclovinus (assembly GCF_036324505.1). NCBI lineage: Eukaryota > Metazoa > Chordata > Actinopteri > Perciformes > Eleginopidae > Eleginops > Eleginops maclovinus. Next base: position 2,563,144 of record NC_086371.1, read on the forward strand.
CACCTCGCCGCTAATTCTGGCTTTTTCTGATCTGATCTCCAATTTTATATTTCATATTTTTTCCGGTCGGTTGATGTTATTTACAGTCATATTGAACAGGGGGGGGGGGGTCAGGCAGTGTGTTTGACTGTCTCCGCTTCACGTTTGATGCGCGAGCGTGTGAGTTAACTTCAACAGACAGGCGTAAACAGGAACACTTTAAACCTACAACACGGCTGATTCTGAGATGCATGGAAAACAATATTGACGGGTGTGTGAGTCCGTCCTGACAGCGCTCCGTCTCACCGGGAACTTTAAAGGAAGAATGTGTGTTCTTCTAAAAGCCATCTGAGACTCATTACACTTGTTTTGTCCGTCACTCCTATCAGATGTGATCACATTTTACAGTTTCACAGTAACGGAGGAAAACGAGGCGTCCTTGTTGTCAGATTAAAAGATATTGAAGAAGAAGAAGGAGGAGGAGGAGGAGGAGGAGGAGGAAACGTTACAAAAATGGGTCCGTAGAGATGGAAGTGGCTGGTTTAGGGACTAGTGTTAGGGTTAGGGTCCAATTAGGGAAATGACCTTTGGCTTTGTTGGAAATAAGACATTTGGAGGGCTTGGAATTAAGTCAAATACAGTTCAGTAGCCCTATTACAAAAATAAAACGTGCAAATGTCCAGACTAATTGAGCAATGGGTCACCTGTAAGTTCACCTGTGTATCTAAAGAACTATTCTGCTCATTTTAAAGTTCATGTGTCTGTCTCTACTGACATGTCTCCATGCTTCAATGTTCAGAAAGCTCTTTATGTTTCTCATACTGCCTGTGCTGCAGCTCCTCTTTTCACCCTCTGTCTGAAACCAGAGCCCAGTCTGCTCTGATTCGTTAGCTGGCCAGCTCGGTTCTGATTGGTCAACCGCTTAGAGATGTCCCGCCCCTTAGCCACAAAGTTTAGTTGTGTTATATTTAATTTTGCAACCCTGAAAATTCAAACAAGGAAGAAATGTTTAAATGTTTTTGTTTTACAACCTAGGTTTGCAATCTCTTCCAAATATATAACTTTTAAATAAGATTTTGGGTATTTTCAAAACTTCTCAATGGATTTTACTCCATTTTATCCAGAAGTAAGTGATTTTATAATGCAGTATGGAACCTTTGTTGGGGTAAAAATGCACTAATTGAGGCAAAACGTACACTAAGTTAAATGTATCTGCCTATTTAAAGATGAAATAAGGTGACCACATATGGACATGTGAGAAGGTTATAGTCGTGGCACAACAAAAAGCTCATTATCTCCTCCTGTCAGGACACCTTTTCCTTTCACACTGAAAACTGACAGAAAAGAGGTTTGCAGAAGGCGGCAATTTTTTACAATTTACTTCCAAAACAGTAGCAAGCAAAGCCTTCGTTTATAGAATCTCCCCAAGCCCCCAGATTGGGTTTCTGGATTTAGTGAGACTTCTCAGAGTAAAGGTAGTGTGCAGTTGAGTCTGGCAGCAAGGCTCGCTGCGCATTACCATAAACGTGTCTGGAAATGAGAATCTAATACAATCGTTGGCCGAGTATCTGGCCGTTTATCTCGGGCAAACAAGACAAAAAGGACGAGCCTAACTAATCAGATATGAAAGTCCCACGGTCGCCGGTTACAGTGCGAACACCTCCTGCATGAAAAATAACCAAAGTGAGATTAAGTCTGCAGAAAAACGGGAGCGTGGATTTCCCCTTTAAACAGATGCACATGTGCTGCCAGGATCTCTGTATTCAGGTCAGTGTGTGCATTCAAAGCACACACAAACTATGTTCCTCAGCATCTTTAATGACCTCTCTCTCTGTCTCTCTCTCTCACTCACACACACACACACACACACACACACACACACACACAGCAACATTCAAATATTAATGTCCAGGAGAAGCCGCTGTGTTATTGTTCTTGATGTAGCTTCAGGCGCTTTCTATTGCTCTTGCTTTGGTTCATTCTCTGCCGCCGCAAATACAAAACGCTACAAATACAAACTTTACTTCTGAAAGCCTCGGCTCGGATGTGATGCTGAAAGCTTCAAATGTGATCGTGTAGCGCGGTGCACATTAATTATCAGAGACCTTGCGGACAGATGCATGGCAGGAAACGCTGGCTTGTTTGCAGGAAGTCGTTGTAAACAGTTAAAGCTAAAGCCGGTGGCGCGGCGGCGTTGCATCAGCGTCTGATGAAACAACAGTGTCAGACTCGCAGGGTGTCGTTCTGTTTTCACTCACAACTTGAATTTAATGAGTGGACATCCTAAAGTTTCCACTGCATGAATACAACTGGGGGAAATGCGTGTAAAATAATGGCAAAAACATGTGGAATTTGATTGCATAATGCAGACATGCTTCATTAATAACGATACCAAGCTGGCACACAAAACTCGATCCTATGAAGGTGGGAAAAATATGTTGTCCTACTTATATTTAGACGTTTTAAAATACTGTGTCATTGAACACCTCAGTTCAATGTTCAAAAAGCTCTTTCATCTTCTCATACTGCCTGTGCTGCAGTATGTTAACACAGACATCATGATTTTGACTTGCCTCAAGTCTTTATGCTAAGCTAGGCTAATCACAAGCAGCACACAGACATGAGATTTCCTTCAAAGTTCAATTGTTTCCTTCTGTTTTTATAACCAGCAGCGCTTTGTGTTGTCTGCTCTTCACTAGACGACGGCTCACTGTAATGATCGGTGTCTTCTTGCAGCAGAAATACAACTTTTCTTTTAATCATAAGTCTTTATTTCCTCCCTTCCTCTCCGTATCTGACCCCCCAGTCTGGCTGTGTGGAAACCTTGCCGGCTCTAATTAAACTTTGGGCAGATTAGAACTTTGCCTTGTCAGTCTTTATTCATCCTTAAACAAGTTATTACTTTTTGAGAAATTAAATTAGCCGGCAATTAATTAATCGACACAGAGCTGGGAAAGAGGACGATAGGGGGAGGGAGGTGAGGGGGGGGGGGGTGAAAGTGGAGGAGAGGAAGACAGGAAAGAGGAGGGGAAGAGGAGTCGGGGGTTTGGCAACAAATGAAGGAAAAGGAGACAGATTTATCTCAAAGACGGAGGAAAAGAAAAAAAGAGAATTACAGATATTTAAATGTCATCTGTTCTTTCGCTAATTAGGAAAGAGCGATGAAGATTTAGAGGGTTTTTTCTTCCAAACATCAACATTTGACGCCTTCTGAAGTCTGAACCAGCCTCCTCTTCCTCCTCCTTCTTCTCCCACCTCATGCAAAGGAATTATTAAACATACAAGCACTCCTCCCCTTCTCCTCGTTTCCAAAATCAAACATCTGACTCCTTTTGGCTGTAAAGATACCATTAGTATAAGTATAAGTGTTTTGCAGCTTTTCAGATTTGTATTTCCATTTACTTTTCCAATTAAAGGAGCCCCAATATGCTCCTTGGGTTTTCCCTCTCCTGTAGTGTGTTCCATAGGTTTTAGTGCATGTAAATGGTCTGCAAAGGATAAAATCCCGGTGTTCCCTCCAGAGGGAGACATGGCTTCCGCTTTAGTTTTAGGAAATCTTTATAGGAACACAGAGTACAGCTCCAACCAGGATGTGTGTGTGTGTGTGTGTGTGTGTGTGTGTGTGTGTGTGTGTGTGTGTGTGTGTGTGTGTGTGTGTGTGTGTGTGTGTGTGTGTGTGTGTGTGTGTGTGTGTGTGTGTGTGTGTGTGTGTGTGTGTGTGTGTGTGTGTGTGTGTGTGTGTGTTTACTCATTACTGCACTAAGGATTTGTGCTGAGGTTGTCTGTGCCCATGAATACAGACACATGTTTACAGCAGTGTGTCTTCACTGCTCAGGAGAAACAACAACACTGGTGTTTTTTCCGGGATGAATCAAAACTACATATACAGGAAATCTTATTACGGTGGAAAAATCTCCAGGCTCTGTGGTGGTGATGATATTCTGCAGGGAGGGGGGGGTTGTTGCACCTCCATACAATCATATACTGTGAAAACATGTGGAGGTTTGCCAGCTGAAGTTAGCCTCTCCCTGGTTCATTCCATATCCAATATGATTTTTCAATTGAATTTTGATTTATTACAGCAGGATAATCTCATCATATTATCATCACTTTATCATTTCTGACGTAAAGAGCTAACCATAGGCCATAAAGGAACTACAGCACGGTCACATGACTTCACGTCTCCACCGCTAAGCTAAAGGAGGCTAATGTTGAGCTATAAAGGAACTACAGCACGGTCACATGACTTCACGTCTCCACCGCTAAGCTAAAGGAGGCTAATGTTGGGCTATAAAGGAACTACAGCACGGTCACATGACTTCACGTCACCACCACTAAGCTAAAGGCGGCCAATGTTGGGCTATAAAGGAACTACAGCACGGTCACATGACTTCACCTCACCACCGCTAAGCTAAAGGCGGCTAATGTTGGGCTATAAAGGAACTACAGCACGGTCACATGACTTCACCTCACCACCGCTAAGCTAAAGGCGGCTAATGTTGGGCGTGATGATGTTTAGTCGTCTCATTTACACACTTAGCATGTAGGTTTATGTATTTGTCTTCTAACTACAAACACATTCAGAAGATAAGGGTGCAAGAAGTAATAAAGTGCTGACTCATGTTAAGGTTTAGGACTTATTCCTGCACCACTACTTCCATTGAAAATCCTTTTTTCTGGACAAGGCAACATGCTTGAATATATAAAGCAGCAAAGGCTAACCCTAACCGTAGGCAAGCCATTAACCGTTTTTTAGCCACACAAGTTCTTTTACTGGGTTCTTCCAAATGAAAGCTCTTGTGTTTTTAGTTTGAAGAATGGAAAAAGTTTTCTTGGTCACCAACATGTTTTTAAAAGGAAGGTCTCCTTGTGTGTGTGTGGGTTGCCGGCGTCACCACTGATTGCGGCGGGGGAAGCAGCAGCACGTCGTCAGCTCTCTCCTGAATGTCTTTGAGCGCACCTCCTCTCACTCCTCTATTGTTCCTATAAGATAAATTGGAACCATTGTCATCTACAGAGAAAAGGCATTAATTGAAGGTTTTCCTGCTGTAGCTTTAACTGCAACACACAGAGACACACACACACACACACACACACACACACACACACACACACACACACACACACACACAATTCAAAGTAATTAAACACATTAACACTTCAAGCAGAAGCAGAAAAAAGAGAAGCTCTCTTTTGTGTACATTCGCTTCCATTTATCACCCAAAACCGAGGGGAAGGAGGCGAGGCACGAGGGGTTTAGCATATCTCTGCCACTAAAGTGATGGAGCGGAAAAGAGGAAGGAGAAAGGAGGGGGAAGATGGGAAGAGCGAGCCCATGTGACTGGGCTTTTTACTCTTGTCGATAGCGTAAAATGTCAGACACTCATCTGGAAATTATTTCCATTTCATACCGCTGACATCTTCCCGAGCGGGGACTCTGAAATCTAATTAGATTGACCGGAAAATGGTGACCAAGGTAGCGGAGTGTATTATGCAGAGAGAGAGACGGTGAGGGCGAGCGAGTGTCCCCGGGGTTAACTGGAACTCAGGAGTGCAGATAAGGGCTACAGGGGGGAAAAACTCAGGAGGGCTACTCCATTTTAAACAGCCCTGACTAATAGAGGCAACCTTGAATTCAGCGTTACGGCCCTCTGACAGCGCCTCGCCGAGGGGACGCTTCAGCTGCAGAGATAGCTTTTCCTCCTCCAGGGGTTGCCTCAGAACTTTGAAAACTTCCCTTAAGTACTGATGAGAAACCTGGAATCAGCAACTAATGCTGCTTAAACCCTCTGTGGTTCAGGAAACTACACCCTGTTGATGTAGTTATTTAGGGTTACGGAAAGTCCAATGTCTTACATGTCAATCCTGCATCCCAATCTCTGTAAAGGTGTGTATTGTACCAGAATCAGAATACTTCTATTCATCCAACCTCATGGAAACCAACATCATTACAGCCAGTGCAGATAAAAAGGCAAAATAGGAGAGTAGACTAACTAATTAAACAAAGAAGCACATATTAATAAATTACAGAAATGAATACTTACATATCCATGTGACACAACTAAGAAGCAGCAGTTTCTAAATGATTGAACGTATAAGAAGGGAACTTCAGTCAGTTAAAGCACAGTGTTATTTCACAACACTGTTAGGTTGTAAAGTAGCAGCCAGTATTAACAATGTTAATATTGGTGGAAAATTGGAAGTAATTGTCCAATTTGGACGTCAATCTTGCAGATTCTTGGATGCTATGTCAGGATTCTGGCTTTTGTTTATACTCTTCTCCACCCACCTTTAGAATGGGTCGCTGGTACTCAATCAGAGCATCGATAAGGGGGTGATAGCCGATAAATGAAACCTTTACAGTAGTTTGACTTTTTAAAACCCTAATGTTTTTGCAGGATTCACATCCAATGAAGAGGTTGCATCCAAAACAGAGAGGTGTGTTTGGTATATGGGATTTTTAGATATGCAAAAGGGCTTATTTTAACCTTGGTTGATGAAACATTGCTGCTGCCTGCACGAGGTAAACTCCTCCTGCTCTTTGGTGCCTAACGATGCAGCGCTCAAAGGAAAAGATGTGCTCTGCGTTTGCATAGGATGAGATCTTAAGAAACAATACCCTAATGTCTGTATTTCATTCTTGAGGTGAAACCGTTTTTACATCATGCTGTGCTTCAGTCTCTAATGAGAGTCCGCGACGGTAAGAAGCCTCTTCATCATCTGATCATCTCTCGTATCGCCTTTGATGAAGCTCAGGGCTTGGGGTGAGGTGCGGCGGCGGTCATGTCCACCACCACAGGAAGACCTTATTAGCCAAAATGGTTATTGATCTTACATGTCGGCCACAACCCAGCCAAACTCTTCCCCCTCGTCACGCTCGCCAATTAGCCTCATCTCAAACCCGAGCCAATTAGTTCTTGTGCGTAATTAGGACGAACACGACCCCCGTCAGCTCGGCACTAAGTCCTCTGATTAGAGCTACAAATGGCCGGGAGCAGGGTCGCCCTCCGACCAACCCCCCATTCAGTTTTTTAAACCAGCGAGTCAAATGTTGAGCATATCAAGACATTTTGCAACCGTGCTACACACTGCACACATCATGAAACCACACGTCCTGCCTTAACACATACTTTACCTCTAGTTTATCAAAGGACATGTTTTTGTTTTATTTCCTGCGGTGTGCAATGTCTCTTTATAGCAGAAACTATTTGTATTCACTTGCTGACCCATGTCCTTGTTGCTTTGTTGGTTGTTTGTTTTTCTGATCACTGAAATGTTGCAGTGGATGAACGTTTGGACTTCTAGGTTGCGGTCGATGCCATAAAAGTTAGGGTTAGGGGTTATTTCAACTATGCTGCGCTCAAAGGGAAAGATATGCTCTGTGTTCACAAAGGTCTTAAGAAGCAATACACTTCAGAAGTAATTCATTGGAATTTCCTTAACCAACTGTGTGTGTCACCTAACCCTAACCCTGACTTTTAGGGCAGATCGATCGCAACCTAGAAGTTCAGAGTTTCATCCACTACAACTTTTCACTGATCAGAAGGAAAAACCAACCAATAAAGCAAAGGTGTAGGGTTAGCAAGTGAATAGGAATAGTTTCTACCAATTGATTGCTTGTTTTCATGAACGGCTGAATGTTGGTAATTGTGGGCCGACTTTATCTCCTTTCCATTCGGTAAGGCTTGTCCCAGTATCTTCAAACAGCTCTTATCACGGCTGAAACTTTGAGATTTTGAGGTCATTTGACTCCTTATTTCAATCTAAGAACTTTCAAAAGGGGAAGGAACAGGAGAAAACTATGTTTTAGTAACAGAAACTATGCTTATAACTACAGAAAGCTGCAAACGTGCAACCCTGGCCACACATGTATATTTGCACACTTTTACTGCTCATGTGCGACTTTCAGTAGAAATGAGGCGTGAAGCAGACAGGTTGTACTGAAGCAGCGATTAGATCAGATCATGCCTCTGCAGGAGCGACCGAACAGAAGGTGAGCTCCCTGTTTATCTTCTCGTGTCCTCGTAAACGTAACCTGCTCTGAGATGGCTCCCCTGAGGAAGGCGCTTGAGTGTCAGAGAGCTCGTACAGTATATAAGTGACAAAACACAAACAGACAGAGTGGGGAGTGTAGCGGGAGGAACATCTGTGAATGAACTCGGCACAAAGACGACTGACACTTAGAAAGTAAACGTAAGAGGGTTGATGTGACACAATTTCACGCTTTAGATGGATCCCAAAGCCCTTTCAAAGTACACTTCCTTCAGAATCATCCAGTTTTACTCTGATTGAGGTGTTTACCGGAGGCTTTTTTAGTCAGAGTTTTAGAAAAATGCTGATGGCATGAGAGGAAAAGCTATGGCTCAGAAACTAGGGCTCTGTTTACGCCTGTTTGTTGATATTGTGCTTTAGTGGTGCATAATCCCAGACACTCTCAATTAAATTAGCACAAACCAGTTGTCACACAGGAAGCCTGGAGCTCCTCGGGCCCCGGGGAATCACGGGGCCTTGGGTCAGTCTGGAGCATTGTCTGGGATGCTAATCCAGGCTTGTCTGGAGAACATGGACACAGCATGGACATCTGACCGGTAGCATTGGACAGAGCAATGAATCAGACATCTTCATTTTCTTTCTCACACTGAAGCAGTTTTAAACTCTTATTCAGATTATACATGGAAACAATTCTCTGCATTTGTTAAGGTTTAAAGGATGTCCTCTGTGTCGTTATAACTTTAAAGGTGTAGGTGAAACTCATACAGTTTCCTGATTAGCTGATGCCTTTATTCAAACAGGAACAGTCTACTGCAATCAGGAAAGTGCTGGGAACTGGATTCACAATATGATTTCAACATATTTAGAAAGACAAATGGGAATTATAGAGTGCTCATTTTCAGGTTCAAAACTCCCAATGGAGGGAATTTGGGGATTTTAGCCTTTGCAGACCTTTTACGTGCGCTAAATCCTATAGAACACACTACAGGAAAGGGAAAACCCCAAAAGCCTCCTCACAGGCACAAACTCAGGGGTCAGAGGTCACAGTAGTAGTTGTAGTACAGTCTGTCGTCCGGCTGCACTCTGCTGCCGAGTCTTTTCTCTGCCGTTGTCGTCGCAGTGAGTTAAGTTTGCAGATTGTTCAGCCGTGCAGCTCCGGGGGCGTCCGTGCTTTATAAGCCTCCTGCTGACACCACGTTCAGAGGCAAAGCACTTATTAAACAGCCGCTCCGAACCCAGCAGCCACTCACACGTGACTTAGCATTTTTGCAAGCACCTTGCTTTTTTGCATGGGAAGTGCTTAAAAACTAAAGTCCACGGCAGCAGCGGCTGCGAATGTGGGGGGGGGTGGGGGCACAGTGCAGCCGCTACTCAGCACTCCCCGGGATTAGACTGCACACATCAACCCCGCAAACAGACAGAAAAGCCGACTTTAGCTGGAAAAAAGGAGGCAATGAATTTAAATTATGCATGAAGCGGAGGGCATTTTGGGAAATAAGCGCCATTCCTCACGAGGGGCCACCCCCCCCACCTCCGTAAGCCCCCAGCCTCGGGTATCAAAGAACGATCTAATGTCACGCACAGAAGAAAGGTTACTTTCTGCATACGCATTGATATTTCTGCTTCCATCGCTAACCTTTCGCTATTCTAAACTGTGATTCTTTAAATGCGCACTCAGCCCTGCGTCCCTTTGTCTGTCCGTCTCCGAGGCGCCGGCATTAAGGGTAAAATAAAGGGGAGAAAGGGGGTAAAATCACTATCAAAAACATCAATTGATATTAGAAAACAGTCAAATGAAGCATTCCCTGTTTGGTCGTGTGAAGGAAGAAGCAGCTGCGGTGTTATTTTTGCCTTAATTGGCTGTTTGTGCCACATAATTACGGCTTTAGCGTGTTTCTTCCTCCTTCAAATCAGCTGATCCTGTTTCACGCTCAGCGCCCTGCGTTTGATATGTGGTTTCCGTCTTTCAGCGACAAATTAGGAAAAACGTTCCTGGCATGTTGCGAACTATTAGTGACTTTAAAAATATGCACTGAGCTTTAATTAATTTCCTTCAAATGGAGAGCTGTGTGTGTGGATAAAGGGATAAAGTCAGTATTAATCTTTATCACCAGCTCCTGCCAGGTATGTCGGATGTTAGGGGGACAAAACAACATTTACAGAGGTCTTTAAACACTTTACCAGTCTTCTGTCAAATACAGTTCAGTGCAGGTAACTTTATTATCTCAAAGGAAATTGTTCAGCCAAAGAAATTAAACACAAAGGCCACAAACAAGCATCCAAACACAAAAATACACAGAGCGGTGGGAAAACAATCCAATAAAGGACAGTTTGGATACTTCAGTTCCTTACACTGAATCTACACACCTGCAGTAGACCAGTCACTGTGGTTTCACGCACTGGTTTGCTGCTTTGACGCCTCAAGGTTGGCATTTTGACCGTCCCCATGATGGTTTTAGGAACCACATGGACCACCAAATGCTGGAAAATACATTTTGCTGGCAACTAACTCTGACAATTAACTTTAAAGAAGTGAACACATTGTGAAAATACACTGTCAGTCAAACTGAAGCCCCGCCTTCAAGCATAACCTGCTTTGTTTCCCTTTAAAAGTTAACATTATTTACAACTTGAACATTATGATGCATTAACATAGACTTGAAACTAGAAATTGAGACCATGAACTCATCAGGAAAATGGTTCTTGGCGTAATTAATTAAGTCATAAGTGGGGTCATTTTCTCGTGGTCTTCTATACATTTGATTGACTCGAACCATGTGTCGCCCCCTGCTGGATATTAGAGAGAATGCAGGTTCAAAGACGTCCAACATTGGCTTCACAAAGGTTTCACCTAACGTGATATACAATAAGGTACAATACAGAAAAAGGGAACGGACTGCACATTTGGGACAACTGTGGCTGTTCAGTTGTCTCTCAATCGGATCTATCCCAGCAGGCAACATGTTAATGCATCCTGTGCCAAGTTGGACCCTATAGCATGGCCAACGGTGTGTGAATGTGTGTGAATCTATGCTTGTGCCACCTTGCATGGCAGCCCCTGCCTCTGTATGAACGGGTAAATGATGGTTTGTTTATGTAAAGCGCTTCGAGGAGTCGTAAAGGCTGGGTAAAGTGCTGTCGGAAATTGAGTCTATTTGAGTCCATCCTGTCCATGCAGTGTAAAAAGTGCAAAATAATAACCCCTCCTTCGGTGAGCTTTGTACTTTAACTTGATCTCCATCTCTCACCTTGTCTTGTCTTCTCACTGTACATTTTACATTTAATTGAATATGCTATTCCTCGGACACTTAATGTGAATAATATCCTACTTTCACATGTTTTAGCTGTCCCTCCATATTGTATAACTGACAGATAGTCCACATATTCTATCAAATGAAAATATATAACTTTTTAGTTCTGTTTTATTTTCTGTTTGGAGATGTTTGTATTTTATGTTTGTGTCTTTTTATTTTCGCATTATGTGCAATGCCTTGTTTTAACATGCTAATGTCATAAAAAGAATTCCCAAATGTTGTCGCTTATACGTTACTCATCCCTTCTTTGACTCTTTGTGTCTCTCTCTGCAGACCTCAGGCCTCTTCCCGATGTGGCGATGACTGGTAACTGCACCCACGAGTGCACCGAGTTCGGCCACTCCGACTCCTGCTGGATGCCCGGCGGCGAGCCTTCCCCCACTCGCAAGGTATCCAACAACGTCCCCAAGCTTTCCACCTTCGTGCCTTACCAGGAAATGGACGGGCAGGAGCAGCTGATGGCCAACGGCAGCCCCAAGCCCCTGACGGAGGAGCGTGGGACGGGTACTGGCGGCGGCGGCGGCAGTGGTTCCAAAGTGGCTAACATGCGGTTCATGACGCCCTACAGCAGTGCCTACCCCGGAGACCCGTCCGGTAAAGACTGTGGGCGTGAGGAGATCCCGCTGAGCCAGGCGGTAGAGTATCACTCAGCCACCACTCCGACCGGCCAGACCTCCAAGAGGGAGATCTACCTGTGAGGGCGAAGCCTTCCACATTAAATCCCCCTGGGAACCACCTCTCCTACGCACCTGATCATCCCCCGTCGCTGCTCGCCACCACCTGTCCCGCCCCCTCACTGCCGCCCCCTGTGCCTACTACTACCAACGCCCCTTCTTCCTTTTTATAACTGCATCCACCGTACAAGGCTTTAGACCCTCGCCCACCTCGACCCACTGCCTCCACCCTCCTCTAAAAACCAATCAAATGTAAAATAGAATGAAATCAATTGAAGAAAACACGCGGCGACTGCTGCTGCGGAAGGAATGTAAACTACACCACATCGTTGTGATAATTTAATGGGAAACTATTTAGCTACTCACGTATTTGAGTTGGATTTTTGTGCGTTGCTTTAGGCTTTGTTGCTGTGTTGGAACAGAAAAAGAAAAAACACCTTCGGGGAGGAGAAGGAAAGAACTATTTGTAAATCCTACTTAAGTATACTGTGCAATGCTATCTATCCTGAATATCTTTTGGATTTGTTTGATTTGTTTTTTTAATTTTTCTCTGTCGACTCCGGAGCCTTCGGGAAATACATTTCCGAGCCGTGTTGCATCAAATCAACTGGGCTTGTTTTTATCAGGAACAGCTTGTCATCAACATAAGACGTTTGTAGAAACGCAGCTGTTTTCCAACCTCCGGAGTTGCAGTTTTTTCAGGTCAGTTAATTTTTTTTGTTGCTGTGAAGAGGTCTTTTTTCAGTGTACAGAGCTGTAAATACTACAAACAGTGACAGAGGAAACTGCTGTGGCTGTAAGTGTGGATCCGTGGCTGTCGTGCTGTCTGCAGAGCTTCGTGTAACGTCTGATTGATGGACTGAAAACTTCGGCATGCACAGAGGAACGATGCCACGGCGTTCGCCTCCCACTGCAGGAACCTCAACTCTTGAGCATCACCGACGGTGCCGAGTTATAAACACAAGACTTTTTATTTTAACTCTCTACGACTTTACTACTCGGATCAACTAGGGTTTAAGAAGGGTCAAAATCATGTCAATTTACTCATAACCAAGCCAGTGGGTCGGTCAAAGCTGGGTATCCAAGTACATATTGTATTCTTAATGCTCTTGTCAGTAGTATACCATGAAAGCGAAACCAAACGTGCGATGGTTATTGTCACAGGAAGCTATCAAAAGAAGAAGTCCCATCGAAACATACACTTTGTTTTTTCTCTGTAAAAAAATATCCTTCATTTTAGAATATTTCAACTTTTCCACCAACAGCATAAGAACCGTGTAAACATATGATTCCATGTCAAACAAACATTCACATGTGGGATGTTTAGGGGTTTTTATATAGCTTTGTCTTTAGGCTGATCGTTGTGGAGATGAAATTAAAAATAGTATATCAAGAACAAACCTGAATTGGCCACATTTCTTTAAAACTCATTATTGTTTTTGAAGTCAAGATAAAATGTCAAACAGTAATTGGCTCTTTCTTCACTAATGTGAAAATGTGTTGTCTGTTTATGTTTGAAATCGACCTAAACTTCAGAAAAACATCCAGAAAAAGTCCCTGAAATGGTGATTAAAAGAGTACCAACTCAAAAGGGTTTATCCTCTGAGGAGCAAGAATTATCCCGGCAGGCTGATGATTTCCTTTTGGATATTTAAGTGAAAGGAAATTTGTCAAAATGAAGAAAGATCAGGGAGTTTTAATCCTCTTGGGAACATGAATATTCAAAATGCATTCAACCCATTTGTTTTGGAGATTCAGAACCTGGTCGAGGATCAAATCATAAGCATCGAAATTATGAGGAAGAAGAAAAAGATGTTGTGTTTTCATCCTCTGAGAAAAGTGAATATTTATTCATTTGGAAATGTGTTGTCCTGACGTAAAGAAATCAGTCCTTAGATTCATCCTCTCCATCTCCCCATTAGTCTGGGAGATACTGAACCTGGTTGGGGGACAAATCTTGGGTCAGGTTTGGAAAGGTGCTGCTATAACGAAAGGTTGGAGGTCATCAGAGTCACTGGGGTTTCATCCTCTGGGGATCATGAATATTCAGAGTTAATTGGACTACAATCTGCCTGTTGGTTTTGGAGATATTGAACCTGGTTAAGGACCAAATCATGTGTCAGAAAGCTGCTGATTTAGGTTTTGAAGAACATTGAGATGAAGCTGCATCAAAATCTGCTTGGAGAAAGATTTGGTATTGTAATCCTCTGAGGAACATGAATATTCAGAGTTAATTTGACTATAATCTGCTCTTTGGAGATACTGAACCTGGGTAGACAATTAAACCAGGGTCAAGTTTGGAAACGTTTTTCTGGTGGTGATGCTGAAAGCAAGGTCAGGTTTCGTCCTCTTGGGAACATGACATCCACAGCCAGTCGTTGATATATCTCACTTAAGTTCCTGCAAGAAAGCATAACATCCCTATCGTTGAAACAATCCTAACCCATAATCAATTAATCACATGACGATCGCTAGACTCCTAACACAAAGCCTTTAAAGACCCAAAAGAGGTGATAAACGGTCTGTTGTGGTCCCAGCTGTGAGTATCCGTCCACCTCGGCACAGCTGTGGGGTGTGTGTGTTGTGTTTGTGGAAACTGGAGAACGTTTCCCCGCTGTGTTTTGGAGCCTGAAGGAATAGCTCTCTGGTCAGTGTCGCCTCTTGTTAGTTCCCACCTCTTTACCTCCTCAGTGTGAGGCCAAGCAATTTGGCATTTAGCAGAAGTATTTATTAAACCTGTTAGCTCTGTGCAGCAGGGGAGGTGGTGGGCTCCACTTCCTGCGGTGCTGCAGGATTAATAACACCTGTACATGCTTCAGTCCACTAACACCCCGCCACAGCGCGCCACAGAAACCATGATTACAGCCCGAGGCTCTGCACATTACCAGCGATCATTTGCGCCAGTAAAAGCGTGAGGAAGTTCATTCATTCTGAGGCCTGTGTTAATGGGTAATGGGAGATTTTCACCTGTAGTGATGCACACAAGCTGAGAGTGGATGGATGGAAGGGAAGGCACAGTGAGAGACGGCGCTGCACACGCTCTCTCTAACAAGTCTTACAGTCTCACACTGAGTCCTGAAGACTTGAAACAAAGTGAGGAATCAGCCGGATAACTTCCCCGGCTTCCAAGTCAGTGTGTAAAGTGTAGGAATGCATTTATATTTTGCACAAATATCAGCATATTTCCTAACCTTTAGGGACTGGACTAGAAGCTCACACAAAACTAGAGATTTATTGATCTTAAAATAACTACTGACCATCTTCAAAATGTTGAAGTTCGACTTTATGCAGACGACCTCTTGGTGTCCATTGTGTGCTGCACCTAAACCAAACATTGGACCTTAAATTCTCTGAATACAACTCAATTATTGGAGATAGGATGGTGTTCTGTCCACTGCCACACCTTGTCTGATCCAGAGTTTATACTATGGAGTTTGTTTAAGGAACAAAATGAAACTAGAAGTCTAGCGTTCCTCTCCTGCTTCAGCTCCCACTAATTTATTCATTTCTCGAAACGTCCTGAAACAAAGAAAGCTGCCGTGGGAAAAGTGGGATTATCTCTCGACGGCTGAATATGAGACTAAATGACTTTGTTTTCCGCTGCGTTGTGTGATGTGAACATCCACCTCCAGTATCACAGAGGGAACTTCAAAGCGGCGCCGGCAGGCAGCAACGCCTTCAAAGTTTAAACACGCTGCTAAACACGGGTCGCTGCGTCTCTTCTATTAGGCAAACAATCACCTTAACTGAGAAAACAGAACCCCTGCTTCCTTGTTTTCTGCTTAATTGGCTCTAATTTTAGACCCTGCATACATTTGTTTGAGGCTCGAGGTAGGGGGGAGGGTATCTCGATTCAAACCCCGATTTGTCCAGGCTGCGGAAGGTGGTTTGATTCATGGGCGTCGTATCTGCCTGTTCAGAAAGCACGCTGTCACAGTGGTCCCCAGCACATAAATCTCCCATCATTCAACCCTCCCTGTGACAGAGATTTAGAGTTCACCGTCACCGCTCCCCGTCTCCCCTCCTGTGATTTAACGCCGGCGCTCAGAGGTCTTGATTGATTATTTACACGCCCAACTCGGAGGTCCACATCGACTCTCCTCCTTCCTCTTTTTCCCATTGCCACGCTTCACCGTTTCCCCCGTAAACAAGTCATTTTTTTTCCTCTCCGTAATGCTCCCAGGCGGACGCTGTGTTGTGCTGCATGGGCTAAAGATAAAGGAGAGAGGCCGGAGTCCTGAAGCGCCGGGTTACCCTCAACGCTTTGGCTTCAATTAACCCCAGGAGAAGGAAAGCAACCTCTGGTGACCTCTGGTGACCTTCAGTGTTTCTGTTGACAGACTCAAGACTTAGGGTGTGTGTGTGTGTGTGTGTGTGTGTGTGTGCGTGTGTGCAGTTATTTTTGATAAAACAGGTATGCAAGGGTTTTAAACGTTTTCTATTTTCCAGTTTCCCAGCCAATAAAAATAAGGAAATTAGAGTGGATCACATGGCCAAAAGTATATGGACAGTCATCCATTTCAACCGTAGGATGTATTTGAATATGGGAAAGTTGTATTAATAAATCCAATAAAACCAAATAGAATAGGGGGGAATACAAAAATGTAGCTAAGAATGAATATAAAAATAAAATTAGAGATTCAAATCTGGGAAATTTAGACAAATTCCATATTTTTCAGTGAAAGTTTGACTTCAAAACATTTATATTTACAGTATTTCATTTGTCTCATTGCATACTGTATGTAGTATATATGTATTCCTTTCACATCAACATTTCCTACTTACAAAATTCAGTATGCATGCATTTCTGAAATCAGATAAATATTCTGGAGAGGAATCAGTCGACAAAGATAGAAAGATAGAGGAGATCAATCTCAGCAGCTGCTCCTCCTCTCAATTAGTCGTCTGTAGATTTCTAAAGCCCCCTGAAGCTCTTCATACTTCTAAATCTCTCAAATATATTAAAGGGGAATTTTACTAATCAGATATCAGAGAGTATTTGACAGGATTGAGAGGAAGGTCTTGAGCCTTTTACTTTAATATCTCTGCTGATGTGCATTATTCACCTCCACAGGCAGCCTGAAAGTCATGTTGTATTTCTAAATACACAATCAACATCTAAAATGATCCATGTATAAGGTACTGTTTCAGCGCTTACTAAATTAAAGTTCACTTCTAAAAACACTTTAAAGACTCACTGATTTATAATTAAATGCATAACTTCTGAAATGCTTTGGTTTGTTTGAAATCAATGAATGGTTTACTACTGACAGGCATTATTTGTGAATGAAATCCACTGCTGTGCTTTGACCAAAATGTTTGGTCTCCTGAAACACAGACTGCGTCTCAAATATATGCTTTATTGTTTCTGTAGTGATCTCTTGTACTTGATGCATTCATCTATATCTTTCAGCCAACACATGTTTGCAATGAGGAAGAAACAGCTAATAATCTCCACCTCGGAAAAATGTTGGTGGTGGAGACCAAAAACGGAGCCAAAATTGAGGGATAATTGGACTTGCTTTTACCCGGTAAAACATCCAATGGGACAATCACGTTATTGTGTTAGCTCTGTTGCTAATATAGGTCAGTTTGTGTGATGATAGCTTGTTATACAGGCCAAAAGTTGGCCAAAAATACAAATTCAGCTTTAACATTATGATCAACAACCCAATTTTTTTTCTGATTTTAGATTTTCCACGATAACCAAAAGTTTCCTAATAAATCCGAATGTTATTATATTTATTTCTCACACTGATTTTGAATCGTACCATTGTGAGAAAACTTCACACTCTCTTCCCAAAAGTCACAAAACTTCTGTTCAAATCAAACAGATTGCAGTGACATCAGGTTTATTTGACTCAATGTAATTTTAGAAAATAGGTTCGATTTCCAGAAGGTAATTTGAGACGCAGTCTGTATTTCTGACGCAGTTTTCCTCTCTTTATGAATCATGTTGTTGCACCGGGATGTGTTCCTAAAGGACCGTGAAACATGAATGTTTTTTTGGTTTCTAAATCTGTGCAGTTTAATGAGACCTTCACTTTGATCAAACACACAAAATGAAGTATTATTGTATTCAATGTTTCTCCTCAGTCGGACTCAGTCAGTGACATTATGACTCAGTGAATTCATCCTCGTTCCTCTGTCCATTTATATTTAGTCCGGAACAAGTGTCACTCTCATGATGTCCTTCTTTTTATGCCATTGATGGTTTTATTGAAGTCGCAGAATTAGGAAACAGCGGAGGCTTTATTCAGAGATCTTCCTCCATCTAGAGGCAACTCAGAAGCCCATTTCCAAACCTTTAAACATGTCTAAGTGCTTCAGTCATTCAGGTTTCTTCCTCAGAATGCAGAATGCTGGATGAACAACATTTCATTTGGTATATTAGAAAGGAACATGTCGTGATTCCTACATAAATGTACTTTAATTAGCGTTGGCTTACCTTAATGTTCTTTAATTAAATATATATTATTTATACAGAACATTATCACATTTGTCTCAGGGGGCTTTATGATGTCTGAAAACACCCAAAGAAACCCCAAAATTAAAACAGCTGCTGTCTAACTAACAGCTTAAACTTCGTATTTACAGTTTATTTAAAACCTTGTATCTTCAATTTGTTGGGGGAGATAAAATGCAGAATTGTTACAAAAACTTCCCTTTTTTTTATAACGTAAGAAAACAGTACTTTAGTTTTTTTTAAGGAAGTAACCCTTTAATATCGCACCTGTTCTGCTACATCTGAAATGATTTGGAAGGCCATAACCTTTTAAAGAGGCTTGCCACCAAATTAAATTTACATTAAATTGGGGTAATTACCGGAGACAGAAATATTGAGACTTAAAGTAATAAGTTTGGCTCCGCTGAGAAAACCAGCTGGCCGTTTTTTTTTTCTTCTCAACCATGAGAGCAATTTAACCAATTATACATATCCAAACTGTTTTGACAGGCTCTGTAATATCTCCTTAATTGACTTTGACAAGTAAAATGGGTAGTGTCCCTTTAATAAAACACAAGGCACGACAGCTTTGACTGATTAATATTCTTTTAGCGTGAGTTTCTCTCTCATTAGTGTCATTTTTAGGATCAAATGTCTGCTTTGCATCCCAGTGGTTTAACAATAATTGAAACTGCAACTCAAAACCCACACTGAAAATCTTTCTGCATTTGATTTTCATCAGTTCTGTGAAGTTTATCAGTAAAAAGTCAACAGTGCGAGAGCGAGAGACAACATGAGAGCTGCAGACTTGTTCCACATGAAACCATGTGATAACGTTTGGAGTGGTTTGCTGTTTTTTGGTTGTGTATTATACTGAGGCTGGAGTCTCTGAGGAACGAGGCTTCAGCTGAGCATGAGACAAACCAACTTTATAAATATTATACATTTTCGTTGTTGTCGCGGTTGCTTTTATCAATGTTATGGAACCAACACTGCTATAGTCATATTGTATGAATATAAATGGTCGTTGCTGTTTTGTACCGGACGCAGCGGTGTAAAGGATGTTTTCTGAGCGGGCGGACGGGACTCTGTGTTTCTTTACTAAACCCCAAACAGGAAGTCAGGCTCCTCTGATGGAGAGTGGCAGTGACCTTGTGATCATGCCTTATCTCAACCACAAGATCATGCTTTGATTCCTCAGGATGCGAGACAATTAGCCTTAAGAAACAACATGAGCAGCACATGAACATAATTACTGAACATCACGAAAAGAACATTAACCCCAACAAAGAACGAGCCAACTATTTTTACAGGCGGTGATTTTTCAGTGGAGAAAAAACATGAATATAATGAAAGTGATGTAATTAACTCAAAATAACAATCGACAAATCATAATTCATGAGCTGTACAATTTGTTATCTCGACTGAGTATGTCAATTATTACCAAGCTGATTAGAAAAGTTTTGAAATATGAAAAAATATCAGCTGAGCGGATTTTATGTAGAACCAAAAGTTCTACTTGGAAATGTGTTATTTATGGGAGAGGATTAGAGCCACGTGAACATTTGAGGTCTGACCAAAAGGGATTTTTCTTTTAAGTTCTGAAATTAAAGTCAAAGTAAGAATGAGAATAGACTCCCACTTTTTTCTCAAAATTCTTAATATTTTTTCAAAATTCAGATTTTTTTGGGGGTATTCCGAGTTTTCTCCAAATTCCGACTTTTTCTCCAAATTCCGACTTTTTCCTCAAAACTTCGACTTTTTCCTCAAAACTTCGACTTTTTCCTCAGAATTCCGACTTTTTCTCCAAATTCCGACTTTTTCCTCAAAACTCCGACTTTTTCCTCAGAATTCCGACTTTTTCTCCAAATTCCGACTTTTTCCTCAAAACTCAGACTTTTTCCTCAGAATTCATGGACGAAAACTAAAGCATATTTTGTTCACAAATTCAGACCTTTTCTCAAAATCCTGAGAAAAATATCTGTTTTCCAAATTCTGTCTTTTTCCCCAAATTCAGACTTCCGTAGTTATTGTATGTGCAATCATATTTTGTGCTAACCATCAAAAAAACTACGGGGGTTTAAAATAATTTCAATTGAGAAAAAAAAATATATGAATTTAAAATCCTTACATAATTTTGAGGCGATGAAACTAGCAGCAGTTTTCAGACTAAAACATCAGATGTTAGCTTTTAAAAGGTATTGTTAGAGGAGATGATGGTTAATGAAGTCATCCTGTTGGGATATGGTGTATTAGATAATTGGTCTGTGATAATAGGATTACTCTGTCATCTTGAATTAGTTTTGCTGTATTGAAAAAAATAAGTATCATGGCAGCCCCGAGCTTCCGTGCTTTAAAGATGGATTGAGAAATATTTCAGTTTCTTTTCACCTAGAAGAAGGAAACAGCAGGACAGAGCTGCCGGATCCCGTTTGTCTCTACAGAAAGTCCACGTTTGTAGCCTGATTGTTGGTCGGTTATATTTATAGGAACATTGCTAGTGATGCCTTGTTTTTTGTACAGTTTTATGTACATGCAAGTGTAGGTTTTTAAAAAATGAAGATGAAAAAAGTATATATATTCAACAATGTGAAGGAAATCTGACCCTGTAGGACTATATCGTCTAAAGTACCGTAGGCTTTATTAAATGTAGGAGTGAAGACGTCTCTCCGCCAATCATTTACGCTTTCCTTTTCCCATGTTCGTGCGGGCTGAAGACAAACTGTACATTTTAGTTTCTTTGTTTTTCTTTTAAGGAAGTTGGGTGACGTAGTTGTTGGAGCCTCATCTGTTCTCTCTTTTGATCAGCATCCGCATGTTTGAGTAAAAAAAAATAAAAAAAATGTGGTCTTTTATTTTTGCTGAGCAAATCAAAGAAATACTATCTTGTAATTACTCCTTCCTTATAGCTTTACAATAAAATACATTCAGTCAAAAGAAGCTGGTGGCTGTCGCTCTGTCTTTGTTCGTCCTGCATGTGGAAGTGGGGACAGGTTTTATAGAAATGCAATTGTGTCTGTCTTCAGTTCACACTTTGTTTTCAAAGGTTAAAGAAGAAAATGGTGACTGCTGGTGAGGGAAACATTATTACACACCACTGAAGTTTAGCCATCAAAGGGAGGATATACTTTTGAGAAATTGCTTTTAAGAGAGTAAAATACATTACATACATTTCTCTGGTTTTCTGCCTAGCAACAAGAAAAGAAAGCGCTATGCCTAAAAGTCAGCAGTGGCAACGCTGCCTCCTACAACATGATGTTTCCATACAACTTGACGGCTTCCCCAGTTCCAAGGGATTGTCTGATACCATATTTGAAAAAACAGATTAAGGAGAAAACCCTTTCAAAACTTTCATCACAATGCAGTTTATTTTGTAATCAAACATAATTCTTAGGAGGGGAAAAGACTGGCAGTAAAAACCTATGGTCCGATCCACCTCAACCGAGTCTTGAGCACTGTCCTGATGTTGATGCTAGATGAAAAGCCTAAACGTGAGATCATGGGATCACTTTTAAATTGTTCTAAAGAGGCCCTATTATGCTTTTGGGGGGTTTCCCTTTCCTGTAGTGAATGTAAATGGTCTGCAAAGGTTAAAATCCCAATGGCTACATACTGATATACACCTGAACATCAGCAGGAGAGGACTCTTTAAAGTAGAGACACTACATACTGATATACACCTGAACATCAGCAGGAGAGGACTCTTTAAAGTAGAGACTCTACATACTGATATACACCTGAACATCAGCAGGAGAGGACTCTTTAAAGTAGAGACGCTACATACTGATATACACCTGAACATCAGCAGGAGAGGACTCTTTAAAGTAGAGAAGCTACATACTGATATACACCTGAACATCAGCAGGAGAGGACTCTTTAAAGTAGAGACACTACATACTGATATACACCTGAACATCAGCAGGAGAGGACTCTTTAAAGTAGAGACGCTACATACTGATATACACCTGAACATCAGCAGGAGAGGACTCTTTAAAGTAGAGACGCTACATACTGATATACACCTGAACATCAGCAGGAGAGGACTCTTTAAAGTAGAGACGCTACATACTGATATACACCTGAACATCAGCAGGAGAGGACTCTTTAAAGTAGAGACACTACATACTGATATACACCTGAACATCAGCAGGAGTGGACTCTTTAAAGTAGAGACACTACATACTGATATACACCTGAACATCAGCAGGAGAGGACTCTTTAAAGTAGAGACACTACATACTGATATACACCTGAACATCAGCAGGAGAGGACTCTTTAAAGTAGAGAGACTACATACTGATATACACCTGAACATCAGCAGAAGAGGACTCTTTAAAGTAGAGACACTACATACTGATATACACCTGAACATCAGCAGGAGAGGACTCTTTAAAGTAGAGAGACTACATACTGATATACACCTGAACATCAGCAGGAGAGGACTCTTTAAAGTAGAGACACTACATACTGATATACACCTGAACATCAGCAGGAGAGGACTCTTTAAAGTAGAGAGACTACATACTGATATACACCTGAACATCAGCAGGAGAGGACTCTTTAAAGTAGAGACACTACATACTGATATACACCTGAACATCAGCAGGAGAGGACTCTTTAAAGTAGAGACACTACATACTGATATACACCTGAACATCAGCAGGAGAGGACTCTTTAAAGTAGAGACACTACATACTGATATACACCTGAACATCAGCAGGAGAGGACTCTTTAAAGTAGAGACACTACATACTGATATACACCTGAACATCAGCAGGAGAGGACTCTTTAAAGTAGAGAGACTACATACTGATATACACCTGAACATCAGCAGAAGAGGACTCTTTAAAGTAGAGACACTACATACTGATATACACCTGAACATCAGCAGGAGAGGACTCTTTAAAGTAGAGAGACTACATACTGATATACACCTGAACATCAGCAGGAGAGGACTCTTTAAAGTAGAGACACTACATACTGATATACACCTGAACATCAGCAGAAGAGGACTCTTTAAAGTAGAGACACTACATACTGATATACACCTGAACATCAGCAGGAGAGGACTCTTTAAGGAGCCCTTCAGGTCATTAAGTTCCCTCTGTTACGGAGGAAGCGTGTTTATCAGATGATGTTTTTATGAACTGTTTTCTTTGAGATACCCTCCTCTGCCCTAAAATGTTTCCGGAGTGTCTCACTGTCTTTTCAGCGCCGCTGTCCTGATGTTCCTCAGGAGCCGTAAACCCCTCGCCTCGGCTTCCTCCCCATTATTGGATTCCATTTGGGGAAAATTGACTCGTGAATCCTCAAGTTGCCGTGTGTCGTGCCCTAAAGCGAGATACCACCCAATCACGTTTCAATATAAAAACAAACCCTGCGTGAGGAACATGAAGCACACGGGGGGTGGGGGGGGGTGCTTATAGCGCTGTTGCATCGCATTACAGCAGTAAATTGAAATTCGGGGCAGAATGATTAAATTCATTGCCACACAATATTTCTGGGAACAACAAATAGGGAATATTATGGCGGTTTGTTTTGAGGAGGATGACACAGTTGCAGCAGGTTGCTTTTCTTCGCAGTCTTCTCCCCAAAGGTTTCATCACTTTACCCCAATTCTCCTCTTGTGTTTTCCTATTTAGGCTGTTTGTCTTCTCCTCCTCTCCCCTTTCCTTATTTCTAAACACAATTCCTTTCATCTCGACTTCCTTACGTCCTTCTTTTCTGTCCTAACTCCTCTTTTACTTCCTCCTTTCCTCTATTTATCCTCTTTAACTCCTCTCTCTCTTCCTTTCTTTTAACCCCTCATCCTCCAAGGTTTGCTTCTTCACTTGTTTCCTTCTTTTGCTCCGCTTCGTCACAAAAACCATCCTTTCTTTCGTTTTCCTTCCTTGTTTGCCTCCTTCCTTCCTACCTATCCTCCTTTTGTGTAGTTGTTGTCTTTAATCTCTTTGTGTCTTTTAATTTCGTTTCCTTTCTTTTTAGCTCCTTATCGTCCACTTTCCTTCTTTTGCTACCACTTCCTCACAATCTCTACTTGTAGAACTTCTTCCTTGTTTGGCTCCTTCCTTCCTACCTTGATTCCTTATTTCCTTCCTCCTCTCCATTTCTTGTCCTCCTAGTGTCCTTCTTCAACTCTTCTTGTTTGTTTGTATCTTTACTCCCATATCTTCTCTTGACTCCTCGTCATCCAGTTTTCACTTCCTTGCTTGTTTCCTTTTTTCTCTTCCTCCTCCTCACCATCACTGTCTTTCCATCCTTCTTTCTTTCCTTCATCCAGATTCCTTCATCCCTTCTTCCCCTCCTCATATACTCTTCCTTACTATGTCCTCCTTTTTCTTTTATACTTTCTTTTTGCTTTCTTTTGTTTCCTCCCTTCCTTATACTTCTTCCAATGTTCCTTTGCTCCTCATATACTCCCTTGTCTCTCATTTCCTCTTCTTACTCCCTCTCTTTTTCTCCTGTCTTTACTCGATGCATTAGGTTTTACATAATAATTTTTCCAGAATTCCTTCCTGTCATTGACTCCTCTTCCTCCATCGTCTTCCTCTTTATCTGTTTCCTCGGATATACTTCCTTTCGTTCATCTCCTCTCCTCCTCCTCCTCCTCTTCCTCTCTCTCTGTGGTTATGTGGAGGCGGGGATGTAAAGCAAACCCAGAACAGGAAGCAGATGATAATATAATAACGTGAGATGAAACGGTATAATATAATAATGTAAGATGAAACTGTATTGATTGCTTTAGGGGAAATAAGGTCAGAGCATCAGCAGAGAACAGAGGAGAAATTAGAGCCGAAGAACCGAGGAAATAAGATATGCAGGAGGTATTCTCAGTTTCAAGGTGATAAGGGCACATTGAGATAAATGTGTGAATGCCAAATATTTCAAAATGTGACTTGGTATGACAGCAGTGTGCAGACAAACGTATCTGGAAACTCTGGTAGAATTTAAAATACATTTTTGAAACTTTTTAAAAATGTATAGCGGCCTAAAAAAAACATAAATCCATTTCATGGGAGACGGAAACGGGTACTGGGTGAAGAGGAAGATGAGGAGGAGAGGAGAGAAGTGGTCAGGAAATACTTCTTTTAGGTACAGAGATGAAATATAGAGAAAGAGAGATGTGGTGCAGGAGAAACCTGGGAATGAGTCAGCATTTTAATACTCTTCTTGTCTGGAAATCAATGGGTTTGGTTAGATTCCTGAAATAAGGTCTGTGGTTTACACAAGAAGAACAGATTTCAACTTGTTGTCCTACAATTCTAAAATACGTCAGTAAATACCCGACTGGTTTATCTACAAAGGGCGGCTCCTAACAACTGTCTAAATGAGACAAACAACCGTCATCATGCCGATAATTAGCCGCCTTTAGCTTAGCGGTGGTGACGTGAAGTCATGTGACTGTGCTGTAGTTCCTTTATAGCCCAGCATTAGCCGCATTTAGCTTAGCGGTGGTGACGTGAAGTCATGTGACTGTGCTGTAGTTCCTTTATAGCCCAGCATTAGCCGCATTTAGCTTAGCGGTGGTGACGTGAAGTCATGTGACTGTGCTGTAGTTCCTTTATAGCCCAGCATTAGCCGCATTTAGCTTAGCGGTGGTGACGTGAAGTCATGTGACCGTGCTGTAGTTCCTTTATAGCCCAACATTAGCTGCATTTAGCTTAGCGGTGGTGACGTGAAGTCATGTGACCGTGCTGTAGTTCCTTTATAGCCCAACATTAGCCGCCTTTAGCTTAGCGGTGGTGACGTGAAGTCATGCGACCGTGCTGTAGTTCCTTTATAGCCCAACATTAGCCGCATTTAGCTTAGCGGTGGTGACGTGAAGTAGAGCATGACACGGGAGTGGATTTTCACTCCTGTCCCATCCCGCTCCCAGAAAAAAAATCCTGTCCTGCACAATCCTGGTCAGGAGTAAAAAAAATAAATCTTGTCCTGTCCTGTCCTGTGTGGAACGACTCCCAATCCCATCCCGCTCCCACTCAAAAGTACTCCCACTCCTGTCCCACTCCTGTAAAAAAAAATCTTTGTGTGTGTGTTAATAGGGCCTACCTGTATGCATATTTGCCACCTACTAAGCAGTTGTAGTCGTTTGGAATGGATGTCAGTTGAACCAACACAGTCACTACATTTTCATCTAAGTTAGATTAATCCTAACGTGTTGCCGAAATGTTGCATATTTACTTGGTTTACTTTTCTTCTTTTTCGGTTTATTTCATGCAATTTTAAATGGCTTTTTAACCATATTCCTTTCACAAACTGACACTTGGTTACCCCCAAAGATTTGCACGCAGCATAAACCGTATTACTGCCATCGAGTTCCACTCTATTAAACTTTTGAAGCGCATCAGACTTTCCCTGAAGTGGTACGAGTCTAATAGACGGGTCTTTATTTTTTACCTTAACTTGCAACTTTTCCTTCTCGCCGAACGCTTGCGCATCCATTGTCGGTGTTGTTTTCCCGCTTGCGTTTTTTGTGTTTCTTTTCCGGTAGCTGCTGGCACAGAACGGAAGTCTCAAAGCACTATTGGATTTGTAGTTCTATTGACCCATGATTGACTGTTAATTTTCTGCTCGAGGATTGTAAACATGAACGGATGTAATTGTGGTTGTTTTACACGGTAAAAAAAATAAATAATAATAATCATCTATTTTTGGCGTTCCCGCTCCTGTGGATTATTATGGATTATTATTCCTGTCCTGTCCCAATCACGAGATGAATACAATTTTGACTCCTGTTTCACGTGAATCCGGCGGGAATCACGTGTCCTGCGGGAATTCCCGACAAATGTCATCCTCTAACGTGAAGTCATGCGACCGTGCTGTAGTTCCTTTATAGCCCAACATTAGCCACATTTAGCTTAGCGGTGGTGACGTGAAGTCATGTGACCGTGTTGTAGTTCCTTTATAGCCCAACATTAGCCACCTTTAGCTTAGCGGTGGTGACGTGAAGTCATGTGACCGTGCTGTAGTTCCTTTATAGCCCAACATTAGCCGCATTTAGCTTAGCGGTGGTGACGTGAAGTCATGTGACTGTGCTGTAGTTCCTTTATAGCCCAACATTAGCCGCCTTTAGCTTAGCGGTGGTGACGTGAAGTCATGTGACCGTGCTGTAATTTTTTTTAGCCTGATTTTAGCTTTTTACATCAAAAATCAAGTGTTGTTAATATGTGGAGATGATCCTGCTGAACAGGAGAGAAGCAGGGTATCCCTAACCAGCAAGATTTTAACTTCTGTGTTGGAGCACAAAAAGGATGCTTTAAAAGTGCACTTCAACCCCCCAAAAAAATGTTGACAGGCTATTTTGCTTTTCTATCAATCTACCATTTTTGGATACAATTTTCCGAGTGTGGAGGCATAGAGATGTTTGCCTTGTCTCCAATACACCGGCACTAGATCCAAAATGATGATAACAATACAGATAACAGCAAATCCATGTATTTGTGATTTGAGATGGAAATGGTTACAATGGTAGTAGATACAATTTTCTTGATATTTTGAATAATAATAGACTTATTTGCTTCTCCTGCCGCCTTGTCTGATTTTAACACTGGTTTTATTCCAGGAGAATAACATGTTTAAGTAGAGACAAATCACCATATTCCCTGCACCAAGACTGTAATTTCTCCACTTCAGATTACATTATTATGTGTGTAAACCATGCCTACATAATTGCGATTGCCCAACCCTGGTTATCAGGAGTGTATTTGTATTTCCGCAAGTAAAAACACCAGCATTTTCTAAAAGCGCTCAAAGCGTTACAATGGATTTTCTGCTGGACTGTAGCTGCTGTCAGAGGACAGTGACCCTCTCTTGCTAAAAGCATGTCCTTTACTCACTCTGAATGTTGCATGTGTGTGTGTGTGTGTGTGTGTGTGTGTGTGTGTGTGTGTGTGTGTGTGTGTGTGTGTGTGTGTGTGTGTGTGTGTGTGTGTGTGTGTGTGTGTGTGTGTGTGTGTGTGTGTGAATTAAACCTTATCAGAGCGCTCGCAGCCACAAGTGTTCCTATTGAAATGCAAGGCGTGATGTTTAATCATTATAAGCGAGATCTGCGGTGGCCGGGCTAATCTCCATTTTAACATTTCACACAGCGCCTGCAGTTCTGTGCCTTTTTCCCCTTCCTCTCCGTCCTTCCTTTCCGCTCAAAATGACGAACAATGGCTTCTTTTTTCACGGCGGTGAAGTGGAAGCTGAGCGCCCGGCGGCGGCGTTAACAGCTGCTAACAAACTTGACCTCGACGGCTACCTGCAAATGCACAGTCGGAGGAATAATGGCCGCTGCCCCCAAAAACACGACCCCCACTTCACCCTGCCGAGGAAGAGGAGTCACACTCGGAGCTGTTCAAAGGGATGAAGATCAGCCCCGAGGTCATTATGCATTACAAACTGCCATTTGCATGAGTCCATTAATTATACGGGACATAAAACAACATGAGGCAGCCAGTGTTGGGGTGGATGCTCAAAACAAAGTAATGCCTTTCTTTTCTAAATGACTCACTGCTGAAAGTAATGAATTACACTACAAGATAGATTACATGTGAGTGTATCGCAAGTAAAAAGGGACGGTTGATCAGAGGTGGTAGAAGTACTCAGATCTTGTACTTGAGTAAAGTAGAAGTACTCAGATCTTGTACTTGAGTAAAGTAGAAGTACTCAGATCTTGTACTTGAGTAAAGTAGAAGTACTCAGATCTTGTACTTGAGTAAAGTAGAAGTACTCAGATCTTGTACATGAGTAAAAGTAGAAGTACTCAGATCTTGTACATGAGTAACATAGAAGTACTCAGGTCTTGTACTTGAGTAAAGTAGAAGTACTCAGATCTTGTACTCGAGTAAAGTAGAAGTACTCAGATCTTGTACTTGAGTAAAAGTAGAAGTACTTTGTTCTTGTACTTGAGTAAAGTAGAAGTACTCAGGTCTTGTACTTGAGTAAAGTAGAAGTACTCAGGTCTTGTACTTGAGTAAAGTAGAAGTACTCAGATCTTGTACTTGAGTAAAGTAGAAGTACCAGAGTGTAGGAATACTCTGTCACAGTAAAAGTATTCTAAATGTTCCTCCAGTGAAAGTAGAAAGTACTCTCCTCTAAATGTACTTAAAGTAGCGACAGTAAAAGTAGTCATTGTCTGATTGGTCCATTTCAGAATAATATCTCTGATATGTTTTATAATGATTGATCATTAAAGTGTTCTCAGAGCTGGTAAAGGTGCAGCTAGTTTGAATGGCTTTGTATACTGCAGGGTAGCTGCTGGATTTACTGCAGGTGAACTAAAGTCTGATTTAAAGGAGATTATATTTACCATCATTAATCCTAATCTGCCTAGCAACTAAAGGGATTAAATACATGTAGTGGAGTAAAAGTACACCATTTACCTCTGAATTGTAGTGGAGTACAAAATACACCGTAGCATCAAATGGAAATACTTCAGTAAAGTACAAGTACCTCAAAGACCTCAAAGTAACGCAGGTAAATGATTTTGCGCAGCGTTACAGAAAAATGTAATCTGATTACAGTACATTGTGTGTTACCCCCAACACTGGAGGTAGCACAGCATGAGGCTTTCTGTCTTATTTTTCTTACCTGATGGTTTTGTTACCGTTGTGCACGGTCATGCTCTCCTGTTTGTTTGCCTGTGGTGAACTTTAAATAGTGTATGAATACATGGACATTCAATGAAATGTACTCCTGTCTTTGAAAGTGCCCGGGGCGGTTTGTGTTTCCACAAACAAAAACTCAGGTGGGGAAATGTATCTTACTTTATCTGATGGTAAAAGAGCTTTTATATGAATTATTTCAGAAGGTAAGTGGTGTAAAATGGGAAATACACTGATTGTATGTCAATATATTGAATATTTGTCAGATGTGGTTATTGTTTATGGCGTTATATTGTATTTAGTATTTATTATCATGTAGGAAACAACACCCATTGTTCGTGTCCTGTGAAAACCAAAGGTCACCGTCCTCCATTCATCCCTCCCTTTCTCGTTCCCATCATACCTTTAACGCTACTTCCCTACATCCCTTTCACACCCTAACCCCCTTTGACCCTTCATTCCTCCCTTAATCCCGTCATAAATGTATCCCTCTCTCCCTACATCTCTTCCTCCTTTCATCCCTCCCTCTCTACATCACTCCCTCCATTTATCTCTTAGTCCCGACATCCCATCATCCCTTCAACGCTCCTTCCCTACATCCTTTATCCCTCCCTTCCTCCCGCCCTTCCTCATTCATTCCTTCCTCCCTACATCTCTTCCTCCTTTCATCCCTCCCTCTCTACATCACTCCCTCCATGTATCTCTTAGTCCCGACATCCCATCATCCCTTCAACGCTCCTTCCCTACATCCTTTATCCCTCCCTTCCTCCCTCCCTTCCTCATTCATTCACTCCCTAACCCCTTTGACCCTTTATTCCTCCCTACATCCCTTCCTACATTCATTCCTTCCTCCCTTCATCACATTGTCCTATCATCCCTCCCTCTCTACATCACTCCCTCCATTTATCTCTTAGTCCCATCATCCGTTCAACGGTCCTTCCCTACATCCTTCGTCCCTCCTTCCTTACATCCCCTTGTCTTGTCTCCTTTCAGCTCGTTCTATTGAATCTATTAAATACTTTTGTATTTAGATCGGGGAAATGGACAGAACTCTGTATCCACTCATCCCTCCTTCCCTCCCTACAACCCTTTCTACATTCAACTCTAACTCCCCTCCTTTCCTTTCACCTTTCATCTATTCCTCCATTCAAATGTCAGACTGTACTTTTGTTGAATGGAAATGTAACTTAGTAGGAGGCGGAGCAAAAAGGGTTTTCATGAACTTCATTCCAAAGAAAAACCCCTTATTCTCCCTGATGATTCATGTAGTAGATACCCTGAGGCGGGGCTTAGCTCTGCAGTCTCGGACAATACCAAACCTCCTCCCTCCTCCTCCCTTCCTCCCTTCCTCCCTTCCTCCCTCCCTGGTGCCTCTGATGTTCGGCCTCTCCATCACTGTCGGCCCTGGGGTGAGGAGCCCGCTGAGGAGAGAAAACAGAGGCGTGGGAGGATGGAGGGAGAAGGAGCGATGGATGGATGGAGGCTGTGAGGGCGTCAGAGGGGAGGAGGTGAAAAGGGGGGAGATGATGCTTCCCCTCAGGGCTTCCAAAGGCAGCACTTGTATCAATCACCCGACGGGAGGAGAGGGAGATTCTGACGGATGATCTCCCCCAGCATCCTCCTCTCTCTCTAACCCTGCATGGATAAAAATTCCTCCTTCCCTTTTCTCTTCTTTTATCGCTAATGTACTCCCTTCATCTCCTCTTCCACTCCTTTTCTCCTCATCTCTTTCGGCTACATTTTAAAATCCAATTTGCTGCTCTTCTTCCCCTGCTTTTTCTTAATTTTCACCTCCTCTTCTTCCATATTTTTACATTAAACACCTCCTACATCTTGTCTCCCTTCGCCTTCCTTCCTTCATTCTCCTGTCCTCTCCTTTGGCTGTTTTACTGTCAGCTTTTAGTTTTTTTTTTGCCTATTTTGCTCCTCGGCTGGTTCCCTCCTCACCTTACCTAGCGCCTCCCCAGGACTTGTCTTGACAGGTCTGCTCCTCCTGCAGTTTCCTCTGCAGGGCTGAACCGTCACACCGAAACAACGTCCAGAAACAACGGGCCACCTGACAGGAAAAGGTTACACTGGAAAAACTGAAATGTTGACTTTATATAAAAGCATTTTATTTCGCATCACTGTATTAGGTTCGTTGAAAGCAATAATATTAAGTTGAACCTAATATTTCTTATCTAGACTGTATAGTGTCTGAGGAGAAGGAGTAAAATGCAAAGGCATAAGGTGGGAAAAGGAGGCGAGTTTGTAGAAAAATAGAGGAAAGATGAGTAAGAGAAAGGAGGAGGAACAACAATAAGGAAGAGAGGAATCAGGGAAGTAAGGAAGGAGAAAAGTAAGGTGGATGAGAAAGAAGTGAAAGGAACAAAGAGAGGAGAGTAACAAAAGAAAAAGACAGACAGGAAGTAAACACTAAAGGGAACGGCCGAAGAAGACAGACAGGAAGTAAACACTAAAGGGAACAGCAGAAGAAGACAGACAGGAAGTAAACACTAAAGGGAACGGCCGAAGAAGACAGACAGGAAGTAAACACTAAAGGGAACAGCAGAAGAAGACAGACAGACAGGAATTAAACACTAAAGGGAACAGCAGAAGAAGACAGACAGGAAGTAAACACTAAAAGGAACAGCAGAAGAAGACAGACAGGAAGTAAACACTAAAAGGAACAGCAGAAGAAGACAGACAGGAAGTAAACACTAAAAGGAACAGCAGAAGAAGACAGACAGGAAGTAAACACTAAAAGGAACAACACAAGAAGACAGACATGAAGTAAACACTAAAGGGAACAGCAGAAGAAGACAGACAGGAAGTAAACACTAAAGGGAACAGCAGAAGAAGACAGACAGACAGGAAGTAAACACTAAAGGGAACAGCAGAAGAAGGGGTAGTCCAGAAGTCACAGGAAGTAATCAGGTTCCTTTACGTTTACAAGAAGACAGACAGGAAGTAATCACTAAAGGGAACAGCAGAAGAAGACAGACAGACAGGAAGTAAACACTAAAAGGAACAGCAGAAGAAGACAGACAGGAAGTAAACACTAAAGGGAACAGCAGAAGAAGACAGACAGGAAGTAAACACTAAAGGGAACAGCACAAGAAGACAGACAGGAAGTAAACACTAAAGGGAACAGCAGAAGAAGACAGACAGACAGGAAGTAAACACTAAAGGGAACAGCAGAAGAAGACAGACAGGAAGTAAACACTAAAGGAACAGCAGAAGAAGACAGACAGGAAGTAAACACTAAAAGGAACAGCAGAAGAAGACAGACAGGAAGTAAACACTAAAGAGAACAGCAGAAGAAGACAGACAGACAGGAAGTAAACACTAAAAGGAACAGCAGAAGAAGACAGACAGGAAGTAAACACTAAAGGGAACAGCAGAAGAAGACAGACAGGAAGTAAACACTAAAGGGAACAGCAGAAGAAGACAGACAGGAAGTAAACACGAAGTAATCAGGTTCCTTAACGTTTATATTGTGATCTTTAGATAAGGTAACTGATTACATTTTTTCACTGATTGTGATTGCGATGGAATGGTTTAATTAACCCTCCAAACTCTGGGTATGCGTACCCTTTCCCCCAGAATGAGTCACTGTTCTCTCCGTGGCTCTGATTTTCCGCTGTGATGGAAATGTTTGCCGAATTTCTTCCCCGGCGGCTGGAACTGGGTCTGATTTCATTTAAATTCCCTGGAGCGTTATCATGCCGGGTTACTTGTTTCATTTGTTTGCTTGTTAGTCATTTGTTTTCTATGATTCACAATGTCCAAAACAGAGCTTATGTGCAGACAACACTGAATGTTCTGTCAGCTAACAACTATTGTGTTCGTATCCAAGCCTTATGTATCATCTGTCTCTGTGCCATGGGGCTCCTTGTTGCCTAAAAACTATTAGAAACTCATAAATGAGCCGAACTGTAGCAGCATGAAAACACAATGTACTTTATTATGACTCATGAATACACCATTCTGCTGCCAAAAAAAATCAGTACAGCACCAAATGTGTGTATAAAACAATCCCCGGCCATTCACATTATTATTCTATATACCAAAATATTTATATTATTACTATTAATTCATTTATTTCCTTTTTAAAAATATTTTTTACATGTTATTTAAGCAAGATTTTGAATGCAGGACTTTTTCTTCTCACAATTATTACATTCTGGCTATTATTATTATTATTATTATTATTATTATTATTATTATTATTATTATTATTATTAGTATTATTATTATTATTATTATTATTATTATTATTATTATTATTATTATTATTGTTATTATTATTATTATTATTATTATTATTATTATTATTATTATTATTTTTATTATTATTATTATTATTATTATTATTATTAGTATTAGTATTATTATTATTATTATTATTATTAGTATTATTATTATTAGTAGTAGTAGTATTAGTAGTATTATTATTATTATTATTATTATTAGTATTATTATTATTATTATGATTATTATTATCATTATTATTATTAGCTGTTAATCCACTTAAATATTCACGTGTATTTATTTATACTATTTAAGTAATATTTTGTATTTGTACATTGAATTATTGCTCCATTTACTATATTTATATCTCAAATTAAATCTTCAATAATGCTCGAGGTGACCCCTCTAAATGTAGGTGAGTCACTTCCTGTCAGAGATCAGTTTTTTCTCACCTGCCTAAATGCACACAGTGTTTGTCCTGTGTGATTGGCTGTACAGAGCGTGCTGGCTATTAGCCAAATGGCAGTAATATTACTCCCCTCAGACTCCACAGTCGCTTTGCTCCTCGTGTTGGCAATCTGTCTGAATGTGTTCCCTGTTATTGCCTCGGCTCTGCGCCGCCAGCAGACGTTATTAAAGGTTTTTTCAATCTGCTTTTGCATAGCAGGGCGAAAGCCGACACGATGATGTGCTGCTGGAGCGGCGGCGAGGCGATGAGAGCCGGCTTGTACTACTTCCTGTTCCCAATGATCAGGACAACCAGCTCACGTCTCAAGTGTTCAGACATCCTGACAAACAGGGAAGCGGGACTCACTGGCAATGGAAAACATGGATACAGTTGAACTTTTTTTACCCCTTATTTCTACAGTAAAACCATATTTCCTAGTGTGTACATTTTGACATACTCTCCCGGACATTTCAGGGGCAAATATTGTACTTTTAACTGGAGTACAGTTTATTGAAAGACATGTCTACAATAAAATGTTGTCTTACGTTCAGGGTTCACAAACAACAAACCCGTAAAACAGTAAATCAAAATACTATAAAAAGCACGGCAAGTAAAGGATAATGTAGCAGAGAACACTGACATGGTGATCATTCATCTCAATTTAGCCATTGAGATCATCTTTCTGCGGAGTAATATGATAGCAACGGTCTGTTCTCCTTAGCAACGGTTTGTTAGCGAGAATTAACAACCTCTGGAATGTCAGAGTCGACCAATCAGAATCCAACCCTTTTTCACAAAGCAATTATATAAATGACTATGAGCAGGTGTGCAAAGCTGCATTAGAAAGTTGCAGCCTGGGTGTCAGGAAGCCTGAGTGAAGGGGAAACACACACACACGCACCCACTCACACACAGACACACACACACAAACTGCAAACAGCGCAGCTCATATTGTTTCATTTCAACTGAGAGCAGAAAACTAATTTCTCGTCTCCAAATCCGACTGGATGAATTGTCTGTGAGGAATTCTGCTGAAGCCTTCACATCATCTCACTGATAATAAAATACCTGCCAGGTGTGTGTGTGTGTGTGTGTGTGTGTGTGTGTGTGTGTGTGTGTGTGTGTGTGTGTGTGTGTGTGTGTGTGTGTGTGTGTGTGTGTGTGTGTGTGTGTGTGTGTGTGTGTGTGTGTTTTCTACACCTATCTTTGTGATGACCAATATGAGTTGAGTATCGAGGAGTGGGTTCATATTTAGAAAGTGAGGGAGGTTTTTTTTGGAATTGGAGGATTGTTTTAGGTATGAGGACAGCTTTGAAGGGGAGATATTTAAAATAAGAACAGCACTGAGCTGCTGTCTGCGTGTGCTTCAGTTAGAGACAAGTCAAAACATATTAAGCTTATGTGTAGGACTAAAACACACACACACACACACACACACACACACACACACACACACATATACTGCACAAGTATTAGTTCAGTTGTTTAAAATGAATGTTTATCTTCTGTAAAACGTGGATTTTAAGCTGGCCATTTCATTGACCATTTAAAGTCATTGTATAGCATGTTGTCAAGTGTTTTAGTATAGTGTCGCGCAAAAAAGGCAGTATAGTATGTATAAAGAAACAGAATTAAAAAAGCAAGCCAACGTCACAGTATAGCATGTTAAGAAAAGTCATGAACAAGTCAAAACACATGAAAATAAATCAGAGTATTCAACTTAGTAAGTTAAAGTTAAAGAAG
The DNA here is from genome assembly GCF_036324505.1 of Eleginops maclovinus. Taxonomy (NCBI): domain Eukaryota; kingdom Metazoa; phylum Chordata; class Actinopteri; order Perciformes; family Eleginopidae; genus Eleginops; species Eleginops maclovinus. The sequence continues at coordinate 2,599,560 of NC_086371.1, forward strand.
TTGTATCTACTTCATTTCCTTATCTTACGTTAGCTGTCACCCCGCACATGATGGTGGTGGGGGTGATGGGGGGGGGGGTGTCAGGTTGTAGAGTGTCAAACCCCCTGTGGTCCGTCTGGAGGACGAAGCAGAAATTAAAGTCTCTCTAATTAGCCAGAGATAAAAATAGTGTTTGAAACGGTGGGATCTGGATCACAGTTTGCTCTTCAGCCTCCATCCTCACACCCTGAGCCGCACGAGTTAGACTCAAAACATATTAATCTAAAGTGTTAGGGAAAACACACACACACACACACACACACACACACACACACACACACACACACACACACACACACACACAAACACATAATGCATACGGACTGAAAACATTTATGTCCATCTAAAACTATCCTGTCTGACATTTCAGATACAAACACAGATAGAAGATAGAGTCGGAGGATGAAACCCTCTTTATTTGTCACACACATGCACACAGCAGAGCACACACAGTGAAATTAGTCCTCTGCATTTAACCCGGGGAGCAATGGGGAGGGGGGATTGGAGGTGTCCGGTGCCTTGCTCAAGGGCACCACAGCAGGGCCTAGGAGGTGAACTGGGACCTCTCCAAGTAGCAGTCCACTTTCCATATTTCAAGTCTGCTTCAGGACTTGAACCGGCGACCCTACGATTCCCAATCCAAGCCCCTCCTGCCTGAGCCACTGCTGGACAAAGATGTGCGCCCAACGTGGCGCCCACATCAGGCTTTTAAGATAATTTTTACTCAGAAAAGAATGGACTGTAAGTGAGAAGAAAGGGTCTCTAATCAACCATGACTCATCATAGTCATTATGGTTCATTCATGTCACAATAAAACAAATAAATTCCAATAAATATATTGAATAGTCAATCAGTAATGAGGGGTTATCGTTTTGAGCAAATTTTAAGCAAATTCAGGTTAATATAATATGTGAAGTGAAAATATATGAACATATATTCAATAAAAAACAGGCTGATTTGAGAAACAGAGTTGGCTCCAAATTAATCCACACATTGAGCGCGATAGCTTAGGGGCGGGACATCTCTAAGTGGTTGACCAATCACATCAGAGACGGCCAGCTAACCAATCAGGGCAGCCTGGCCTCTGGTTTCAGACAGAGGGTGAAAAGAGGAGCTGCAGCACAGGCAGTATGAGAACAATAAAGAGCTTTCTGAACATTAAAGCATGGAGACGTGCAATAATAGGGCCACTTTAATGAATAACTGGATTTCTAGGAGTCTATAATTTGGTTGAATGACTAGATTATTTGCAGTGTTCATCCCTCTCTCCTCTCGGGGGGATTTACAGATGAAAACGTGGCCATCATCTGCATCAAACTGAGTGAAGGGCCTGCAGAGACTTGTTGTCAACAGATTAGGAATCACTCGAAGTGAATTGTTCTCATCATTAATATGTGCATAACATGAGCGCGCCGCCGCTGATGAACAATGAGGCCGTTTCATCTTCAGCGGAGTGCCACTCTGATGAATATTCAGGCGAGGGAAACGGGACTTTAAACGCTACACACTGAGCCTCTTAGCTAAATCAGCACTCGCTGCTTTATTAACATACTGGAATCTGTAATTATGCCCTGACGCATGTTAGCTTTACACAACACTACCACACAAAACACAACCAAAGGAAAAGGGCTGATGTTATGTGTGATAAAAACTGCAGGAGCGTATTACCATTTATATAGGAAGCAGCAGAGTCTGTTAACACACTGCAAGAAAACACAGCATGTTTACCAGGCTTATTATCCAGTCCTACAGAATCAGAATACTGTATTTATTGCAGAGAAAATCAAGTTTTGGGACAGTTGCTTTATTCTAGAATGAAATTAAGTGAAATACAATAAAGATATACATATATAACATAAGAAATTAAAGGAAAATGTCCAATCGAAATAATAACAAAGTAAACATATTGATATAAACATAAAGAAAAATTAAGAATTCACCAAAAGAAATTAAAATAAAATATAATTAATATATATTTTAAACATAAGAAGCTAAGGCAAGAATATGCAGTAAAAAAACAAAAAATAAATACCATAAATATATTTATATCAAAGTCAAATTGAATATAAAATCAAATAGAACAAAAACATTCTTACAAAGTTAAACATTTTTAATTCAATACAAAGATAAAATAAAAGAAATTGAATGCAATATTTATTTAAAGATAAGAAGCGTCAACAAAAATATTCAATACAAACATTTAATAAATATATTTATATACACAGATAAAGTAGAAATGTGCAATAAAACTTAAATACATATAATAAAAATATGTATTTTATAATAATAAGTAAGAATATGCAATAAAAGAATACAATTAAAAATACATTAAATATATTTAAATAAATACAAGGAGTAAAATGTCCAATATAAATTTAAATTAAATAGAAAAAATAAGTTAGAAAAGTGAAGGAATCAGAGCAAGAGGTTGAACTCCAGCAGGTACGTTATTAAACTTAGTAAACAATTTAAGAACTGAATTATTTTAATATATTTATGCAAAAAATAAGTCATGCACTATAAAACCCCTGAAATGTAAACACAGTGAAAGAGATTCAGGAGTGAAATTGGGCTTGAATACAGATCGATCGATGCATCAAGAGTGTATTTATCAAACTGTGGGATTTTGTGAAGAAACAGCCAGAGGTGGAGCACTTTGTAAAAAAAGAGATGGATAAGTACAGGATGTAAAATACACACAGAGACAGGTAAAGTTATTATATATAAGTCTGAATGAACAGCAGTTGAATTAGTTATGTTATTAATACAATGACTGTAATAATTGTATAATAAGCAGACTGTCCTAGTTATACACGAAGAACCCCGAGGCTTTTTTATTTCCATGTTATTCTTCTTTTTACACACTGCCGTTTCACTCCGCTGCCTTAAACCCTGGGAGGGATTACACTCCACATTTAATATTCCACGTAATCACATTATGTAAAAATGTATATCAATATATTATCCACATGTGACATTCTGGGGGTTTTGTGTCCTAATGTTACACATGATTTAATACGAAACTGTTCAATATTGGACTGCTATCTTTTACAGTGTGAGGGCAGACTGAAGATCTGTGGACTGAAGAGATTATCTGGATTTATCAGCTTTGGCCATTTTGCAAGAGATTTTCCTCCTTTTTTTTTTTCATCGCAGAGAACAAACCTGCATGGATAAAACCAACAACCCGTCCCCCCGTCGCTGTTTTCCAAACGAGAGATGAGATTCCTGATAGCGGCGGTAAAGAGGATTTGGTTGGAGTTGGAGTGGAGTCCACATGTGTCAGAAACACGGAAACCTGGAGGTCTCCAAACAAACATCATGAAGCAGGAAGATAAGACGAGAGGGAGCGGAGGATTAACCAGATTAAACACTGAAGTCAGACTGTCACTGCGCCATGACGTCTACACACACACACACACACACACACACATAGGCCAATGACACACAACATAATCAAATAAAACAACACAACAAATTAAAACTGGAGTAAATATTGCTGCTGTTTTGAAGGTCAGGAATTAGTTTAAGCCTTTAAAACAGCAGGGGAGACTAAACCTTAAAGTCCTCAGAAATAAATGGACATTTTAACATCTGTTTTGCTTCAAAAGACTGGTCATGTGATATGATTGAAAGCTAGTAAGTGGTCCAGTCAGTAGGGGCTTGGACTGGGAATCGTAGGGTCGCCGGTTCAAGTCCCCGAACAGACTTGAAATATGGAAAGTGGACTGCTACTTGGAGAGTTCACCTCCTAGGCCCTGCTGTGGTGCCCTTGAGCAAGGCACCGGACACCTCCAATCCCCCACTCCCCATTGCTCCCCGGCAGCTGCCCACTGCTCCTAGTAGTAGGATGGGTTAAATGCAGAGGGCCAATTTCACTGTGTGTGCTCTGCTGTGTGCATGTATGTGACAATAAAGAGGGTTTCATCCTCCGACTCTTCTTCTTTGTAAAGCAATTAGGAATAATACAACACAATGTAACATAAGATATAAAACAGACTTGTGATTCCCCTAAATGTGAATTCATCTCATGTGATAAAAGACATTTGAATATGTGCGAATTAAAGCTAAACTGTGTTCCTATGTGACAATTCACCCGCTACTCATGGATGTCCAGAGCTTCTGTAGATCCTTTATAGCCTGACGTTAACTTACTTCTTTTTTAAACACATGTACGTTTCATAAATCAGAAAGTGGTGTCAATATGTGGAGATTATCCTGCTGAACAACACGTTTAATTAGTTACATTTTCTGAATTATACGTAAATCCAATGGAAAAATCCCATTGATTTGTGTCGCGGAAGTCCTGGTGACGCTAACTTCTGGCTCGGCCTACACAGAATATGTCTTGATTGCACCACTATTGCAATTTTTTGGTAGGGGGACACAACATCTGTCCAATAATCCTCTAGTGTTGGGCGAGCCTAAGTGATTTGTGTGATTGAGTGCTAATAGTGTGCTTCCTTGTTAGCATGGCTTGTCCCCCAGATGCTGCTGTGCATTGGGAAAAACATACATCTTTCCTTTTGTTTTCTCCAGTTCAAAGAAGAGAAAGAACAAAACATGTCATATATCTTCTGATACTCTGGTAAATCAGTGTGAAGGGCAGACTTTTACTAAACTAAAACTATTAGATCCTGCAGCTTGTCTGAAAAGTTTGCGAGGATTTGAAGTTAGTTCGCTGGAAAGCAAAAACATGTTCCTATTTATCGCCATAAATTTGGACAGAAGAAACACGGAGCAGTGAGCTGGAGCTCTGGAGGGGCTTTGAAGGTGTGTTTGTGTGTGTGTGTGTGTGTGTGTGTGTGTGTGTGTGTCTGTGTGTGTGTCCTGTATAGAAGCATTAACTCATAGGGTGAGTGTGTGTGTGATGGTGTGTACATTGTTTGTGTATGAATGTTTCTGTCTTACTTCCACTTCAGCCCTGCAGGCGCTGCCCTGGGCGGTCCAACCCCTGCCTTACCACACACACACACACACACACACACACACACACACACACACACACACACACACACACACACACACACACACACACACACACACACTTTAGAGCTGCGGTTCAGCAAAGCGTTGTCCAGAATGCTTTGTTAGTTAGCATATTGATTTAGCATATGATTTCTCACATTTTAATGAAGGCAGGCTAGCAGTTTCCCCCTGGTTTCAGTCTTTATGCTAAGCTATGCTAATACTTGGACTTATCTGTCTGTATGGGGACAGTCAGGCAGCGATAGCTAACACTAGTTGTGATGTTTGGGAGTGTAGTCTCACGTAAAAAGAGGATAAGATGATTCAGCTGAAGTAAATGCTACCTGTAGCTACCTTCAGTCTTTAGTTGTTATGGATCATGGGCTACTTTTGTAAAGACGTGCCTGTTGTAAGTGTTGTTTGGAAACATGAGTCACAAAGGGTACACTATCTTTCTACTGCAAACCCAATCTACTGTAAGAAATAACAATATTGACCTGAATAGATGGCAGTTAGCTCTGTTAGCAGTTAGCTCTGTTAGCCGGGAGCTTGGAGCACCAACACTGCTGTGTAAATTATACAAAACCACATGCAAAAAAAGTCAATCCAGAAAATAGGAGTGTAGGAAATGTTCTTTTATTCGAAGCCCAGGAGTCGATTAAAAGAAACGAAGTGAAGCTCCTCTTCTAAGTTTTAAAAGGAGTATTTCATAAAAGGATGCAGCAGTAGGTTTTACAAAAGTATCACAGCTGTGGCTCAATAGCCCGGTACACGCGTCCACAGGCCGCTGACTGAGTGGAGCTCATCAGTAGTTCCTGTCTGGCGGTCCGGAACAAAAGAGAGATCGATCTCACAATACCAACATGCTTTATAGAACCACCCCTTTCCCGCCATCAAATAAACAACTTCGAAATAAGACGTGCTCCGCTCTCGTGCTCTCATTGGTTGGTAGCGGGGGGCTGGATCCTGTTGGCCGCTTGTCACATGGGGTTCTCCGGACTCTTCTATAGGCTGACGTCGTCGGGGGCGGGTCCTCTTATGACGTCACAGTCGCCATCTTGTTAGTGATATCCCTACGATATTCTACTATGCAATCCTTCTGAGGTTTATCAGGTATTAAACAATAGTATCATTGCAGCATCAATGAGTGAGAGGTAGAGGCGGTGTGTTTAGTATGTAACTCCACGCGTCCTTCTCCCTCTACTCATATATACAATACAATATTAGCTACATGCTATCTGAGGCTAAAAACAACATCCGGTAATACTACAGGAATCGGACAAATATGATCCGTCCAGAAACAGTGGATTATCTTTTAATGTTCCGTTTCAATATATTGATTATTTCTAACAGGAGGTAGAAACATTCAGATATATGATTCCTAAAAGCTTCTTATTTGTATCTAATTATCCTAAAATACAAGGTTTCCAATGAGACAACAGTAGCAGAAGCAGGAGCACAGGGACAGGAAGTTGCTGCAAAAACTTTGAGCACCCTGTATATAATCAGCGCGTCTCTAAAATGCTCATGTTTATGCATAAGGTGTGTATTTATCCGTTGGAGTTTCTGCTATTTGAAGGTCGTCTATTGTTTTCCTTTCATGAAACTTCCTCCGAAATGTCCTCCAGGGAAAAACACGAATGCATGCCGAGGTGAACATGTCCATTTTCTAAACACCCTGTATTTTGGAAACCTTAGATTTACGCAGACAGATGCATAATGGTTTGCCAGCTGTTGTTTTCCGCCCGTGTATTTTTCCATGGTGAGCATGTCTTCCAGATTAATCCTTTGTATGAGCTTGGCAGAAAAACTGATTCTGACTCTGAATGTCTTGGCTGACAGACAAATAACGGCTCGCAGCTTCCTCACACTGTACTATCAGTCAGATTATTGACAGCAGCTCCTTCCTCCTTAGGTTCGGCTGAGCGCCAAGTTAAAAAAAACACAACAACAACAACACAGTGACGCTGTTGTCAGAAAAACAACTGCTCAGCTTCTCTGCTCTGAAATTAAAATCTGAATTCGGTCCCTTTGACTCGGTAAGAACAGCGTGTTGCGATGACTGACTGTCTGCAATTATATTTTCCAATAACGCAGGAAAGTTTTCAATCAAAACACTGAAGCCGGGGCTGTTTCATTTCAGTAAACTCTAAAAGAATAACGTGTACAGATACAAATCATATTAAAGCTCAAGGCTCGGGCTCTTTCCAGCTTTAAATCTCATTGAGCAGATTCTTGCTTCAGGTGGAGATGTATTCCTGTCTGTCTGAGTGGGGTTTCTTTCTGATCTCCTGCTACATTATGAACCATCCAGAACCCTCAGGTCTTCTGGGACGGGTCTGCTTTCTGTCCCCAGAGTCAGAGCTAAACATGGAAAAGCAGCGTTCAGTTATTATGCTCCACACATCTGGAACAAACTCCCAGAATCCTGCAGATCCGCTGTGATACTTACTTTAAATCAAGGCTCAAGACTTCTTCTTTTTGTTGCCACTGCTTTTAATTGAGCTAATCTTATCTCACACTGCACTGTAACTCTTATTCATGTATTGTATACCTGCTATTCTTTATTGGGTTGATTTAAGTTTATTTTATTCTTTTTGCTTTTAATAAATGCCATTTTATGACGTGTTTAATGCTCTTAATGTCTTTCATATTTTAACAGCACTTTTAATTGCCTTAAATTATAAATAACCTTCTAATAATCAAGCACCCCCTGAATGGTCTTTCTCCTCTTGTCTCTCCTTCTTTGAGACCAACTTGGAAGTCAAATATAACATTAAAACAGGCTTTTATTTACTTGTTGTGCTATGTGATGCTTTTTCTGCAGTTGAATCTATGAATCTTAGTCAAATGAAATGTTTATGTATGATTTTGCATAATTTAGATCAAATAACGTCTTAAAACTATTGTATTTTCCCAGAATATGAACTTTACTTTTTGCCACCAGGTATTGCAGTGTTAAATTATGATTAGATAACGAGGTTAATAGACATTTTAAATTAGATTTTTACAGAGTTGTAGCCCACCATTGAGTGCTGGTGAGAAGCAACAAGTACAACACCTTATTAAAGTGTACCACTGATGAGCTGGAAAACTACATTTTTCAGGGTTTCCTACCTTTTTTTCTAAAATACATAACGAGAAATGAAAAATAAAGGGTTCATTTTTCAAAAGTGTTGATGTCTAAACTGTCCCCCAGTTCTGGAACGGCCCTCGTAATGAATCAAGATGAAAATGATTCATATTATTATTAAATGACTCTACGGTTCACCAAACAGAACCACCAACACACTCTGATAGATCCAGGTCTCCGCCGCCAAGACCACATCACTCCGGTCCTCCACAACCTCCAATGGCTCCCAGTCAAATACAGAATCCAATTCAAGATATCACTCACCACCTTCAAAGCCCTGCAAACAACCTGGCCCCCTCCCTATCTCTCTGAACCTCGTCCTCCGTCAGATCCCCACTTGTTGTAAAGATGTAAAGATCACCAGGACTGAGCTTCAGACCTGGGGTGATGGGGCCTTCTCTGCTGATGCACCCTCCCTCTGAAGAAACCACCCTGTCATCCTTCAAACCAGCCCTGAAAACCCACCTCTTCACACTGGCTTTTCCCCTGGAACTCCCCCCCCCCTCACAGCTCCTCTTCTTTTTGTGTCTTGAAAAGGGATATTTAAATTAAATGTACTATTATTAAATGTATTACTAAACCACAAACAGATCCTTCCACTCCTTGACTTTATACTATTTATCATTGTGTCTAAAATGTTTTTCATTCCTGCGGTCAGTGAACGCCTCCCCTGCAAGTGGCTCGGAAACAAAAGAGGAGAAAAGTTAATTAAATGAGAGCAGCGAGCTTAAAGGTGAACCTTAAAGAAACGGGGAGATGGGGAGAGAGGAGGGGGATGTAGAGAGGGGGGGGGAGTCAGATAATGAAAATAGTCCCTGAACTTGATTTCCTTAATCACTGCATGTCCCTGTTTCTGTTAATTGAAGATAATTATAGGATTTTAATTTTCTTATGTAGGTTAAAGAGGAGAGTGAGAAGTCAGAGGGAATAACTGAGGCAGATGAAGACGAAGAGGCCGACGCAGTCTATTAGTAAGGCACACACACACACACACACACACACGCACACACACAGAAACATCTTTAGTGCTCAGTGAAGCATTAACACATTAATGTGTACATTGGAATAAGAGTTAATTGTATTAATGTTTATATGCATGATGATTGCAGGAGAGAACTTTTTTTTAAAAAAGCCCCATTTTAATCAAATAAAGGCCAACTTTGCTTTTTAAATATGACCTTTTTCCTAACTTTTTATCAAGAAAATACAGAAATACATTTATATTTAATATAAACAATTAAAAAAAACTGTCAGTTTGAAGACATGACATACAAATATGCAAAAGTCACAACAACTCAGTAAGTTTGAAAGGATTTAGAATGATTAATGGATATGTATTGTACCTGAGAACACTCCCCATGCCATACAGATATTTGCCTTTGACAATCCCATCCATTAATCATTTAAATAAGACTTGTAATGCACAAGGTGTACAGTCAAATAAAGTTCAAGTTAGTAAGTACAACATGTTGTTTATGAAAGCAGGAAGTTCATTTTAAAAATCTAAATAAGAGACTGAACAGATTTTAAACAAACAACACATGCGTGGTCAAAAATGTAGATTCAAAAGAATACCTTCTTTTTAAGGAAGAAGCTTAACAGGTCAAAACAAAAGCCAGTTTAAATATAATGTTTAGTGAAGTAATTCCATGTTAACACAGGTCAAAAAACAAGTATTTCAATTGAATTAAATATTATTTCTTAGGCAACAGATGTTATGCCCGCCTCTTCTGGAGCATGAATAATAATTTGTGGTTTTACCGTTTAGATTTCTGTATGAGTTGTTGTGATATGGAGGCACAAACATGTACACACATTTATATAATACTGTTCTAATCCTTTAGAAAATGTAGTGCGACTTTCTTACTGCTCTTTTATTTTTGGGTAAAATGGAACAACTTTCACACTTTCCTCTGGGACAAATAAAATATTCAGATTCAGATTTTTACGTCATTCGAGATCCATGAACTTATTTCTGTACGTATTTATTTTCAATCTATCTTTTCTGGATGCTAGCAAATCATTACTTATTCATTTAAACGAGTAAAAACAGAAACTAGATTATAAACTGAATATTAAAAGTGCACTTTCTTACGTAAACTGAAGAGTTTATCGCCGGCCACTAGAGGGCAGTGTCACTGCTGTCGCTGCCCGGTTATGCCGTGCTCTGACCCGGTAGTGCCGAGCGGCCATTTTGGTTCAATCATTGTTCATTCACTCCGCCTCGAGTTGAGACGTTCGTCCACTCATTCATGTAAGACTGTTTCCACTATTATATTACACTATATATATATATTATACTGTTATACTACTATACTCTGTTTCGTGGTATATATTTGTGTTGATTGAATTGCATGGATGTAATACTTTGTCAGCTTATCTTGCTGCATTACTCTGTTTCAGGGTGTCGTCATCCTTGTCAATAAATTACCGAAACTGACATTGAGGAGTGTGTTTCTTCTTAAACTTCTTTACTTTATTAAGGATTTCATTCTAAAATGAAAACACCATAAAACCCATTTCCTTCCAGCATAAATTAAATGTTCACCTGACTTCCTCAAATGGGTTTTCACACTTAAACGCAACACATCTTCTCCTGAAACCTCACACACACTCTTACTCGTTTACATGTTGTGTTTTTTATATATCCATCGTGCCCCATGAACGTATTTCGTACGTATTTGTTTTTAAAGTACCTTTTCTGTCTGCTAGCAAACCACTTATAAGTAGTTTGAATGAGTAAATCTAGAACTAGAAGGTAAAATACTCAGAAATTAAGAGGAATAAATATTCAAATCGCAGCAAATCTTATTAAGTTCATTATTTATTTTATTCCAAAATGGACCAAATTTAATAAAACCCATTTCCCCAGCATTAATTAAATCTTTAAGTGACTTCCTCAACCGGATTCTTCCTCCTGAAACCTCACACACACTCTTACACTTTACATTTTGTGTTTGTTACATATCAATCCAAATCCACAAACGTATTTCTGTACGTATTCATTTTCAATTTACCATTTTTGGCTTTAGCAAATCATTTCTTGGTAGAACTAGACGGTAAATATTCAGAAATGAAGAGAACTAAGTATTCAAGGCACATAAATGACGAAACTGAAGGAAGGATTAATCCAAAAAAAAGGTTTTTACTCTTCGTGTGTTTTCTTTCAGCAGGTAGTTGTATGACAGACCATAAGTGTGTGTACAGTACGGGTACAGGTGTTGACTTCTCCGCTCTGAAAGCTCTATTTTCTACTTTCATGGCTGCTGACTGAACTAATGGCACAAAGCACAAGCGTCTGCAGCATCTAAATGTCTGAAATGGCTTTCTGATATGTGCAATATCTCAGCCGTTTGGGACAAAGTGGGTCTGTGGAAGAGGTTAAAAGAAAAGGCTGCAGCTTTAATACGTTTGTATACCGACTGTGGGCTGGAGCTAATGCTGTGTGTTGCCTCTCCATTACCTCAGAAATATGAAGAAAAAACACGAGTATTTGTCTTGGAAATGGACGGCGGAGCACAATCACAGCCCTTTGTGTCGGGGAAAATGGTGTGAGCTCGGTCAAATGGAGCCATTATGAAAAACGGACCATCTTTATTTTTGCCGGAGACATGCCGGAAAACGGAACGCGCGCAAACAGTTATTTTAGTTTATTTGTGTGATGCGTGTCGGTGCAGAGAAAAGACTGATTGATCTTTCAGAGGCAATCAGGATGAGCAGCGAGCTAAAAAATAGGACCGATGGCGTCTTGACGGGCGAGCGAAACATACGTGACACCGGCAGCAGACCTCCCTCGACCTGCTTCAGGAGCTGCCTTCACAAACAGCACGGGTCAGGAGACATTAGCGCAGACATACAGAAACGACTTCTGCTATGAATTTATTACAGAGCGTACGGACCAAAAGGGTCTTCATCAGCAGAGAGAAATGGTTGCTTTCTCTACAGGAGGTGGAGGGGCTTCTTCAACTGCGCTGGCAGAGGATGAATCAAAGATGCTTTTGTACTTACAGTGGGGCAGGGGTGACGTGTGCTGTAGGCCGACCAGGAAGCTAGTGCTCCCTTGATGGAAAGCAATGGGATTTCTACTCAGATCTTGTACTTGAGTAAAAGTAGAAGTACTCATGTCTTGTTCTTGAGTAAAGTAGAAGTACTCAGGTCTTGTACTTGAGTAAAAGTACTCAGGTCTTGTACTTGAGTAAAAGTAGAAGTACTCATGTCTTGTACTTCAGCAAAAGTAGAAGTACTCATGTCTTGTACTTGAGTAAAAGTAGAAGTACTCAGATCTTGTACTTGAGTGAAAGTAGAAGTACTCAGATCTTGTACTTGAGTAAAGTAGAAGTACTCAGGTCTTGTACTTGAGTAAAGTAGAAGTACTCAGATCTTGTACTTGAGTAAAGTAGAAGTACTCAGGTCTTGTACTTGAGTAAAGTAGAAGTACTCATGTCTTGTTCTTGAGTAAAGTAGAAGTACTCAGATCTTGTACTTGAGTAAAGTAGAAGTACTCAGGTCTTGTACTTGAGTAAAGTAGAAGTACTCAGATCTTGTACTTGAGTAAAGTAGAAGTACTCAGGTCTTGTTCTTGAGTAAAGTAGAAGTACTCAGATCTTGTACTTGAGTAAAGTAGAAGTACTCAGGTCTTGTACTTGAGTAAAGTAGAAGTACTCATGTCTTGTTCTTGAGTAAAGTAGAAGTACTCAGATCTTGTACTTGAGTAAAGTAGAAGTACTCAGGTCTTGTACTTGAGTAAAGTAGAAGTACTCATGTCTTGTTCTTGAGTAAAGTAGAAGTACTCAGATCTTGTACTTGAGTAAAGTAGAAGTACTCAGGTCTTGTACTTGAGTAAAGTAGAAGTACTCAGATCTTGTACTTGAGTAAAAGTAGAAGTACTCAGGTCTTGTACTTGAGTAAAGTAGAAGTACCAGAGTGTAGGAATACTCTGTCACAGTAAAAGTATTCTAAATGTTCCTCCAGTGAAAGTAGAAAGTACTCTCCTCTAAATGTACTTAAAGTAGCGACAGTAAAAGTAGTCATTGTCTGATTGGTCCATTTCAGAATAATATCTCTGATATGTTTTATAATGATTGATCATTAAAGTGTTCTCAGAGCTGGTAAAGGTGCAGCTAGTTTGAATGGCTTTGTATACTGCAGGGTAGCTGCTGGATTTACTGCAGGTGAACTACAGTCTGATTTAAGGGAGATTATATTTACCTTCATTAATCCTAATCTGCCTAGCAACTAAAGGGATTAAATACGTGTAGAGGAGGAAAAGTACAAAGTAGCAGCTCAACATGTACAAGGTCGGCGCTGTTCCACACCTCAGCCTTTGTGTTACTTGTTCATGCAAAACGTTGGTGAGTTTAAAGTGAATAAGAATATTTTATTTGTATTTGCTTTTTGGTTTTTGCCCCTATAGCAAACATGTTATGAAACGAGCGATCACAGGAGAAACATTCACGGATACAAAAGGGATTCAGCTTCTAATTAACTGCTTTTGTATCGCGCATTTCTACCGTAATTGACAAACAGCCATGGCCTTTCTCCCTGAGGTCTTCTGTACGGTATGTTATATAAAAGCAGTGAATGAGGACGGAGGGATAAAGGATGGTACTGACAAACAATTTCATCTTGTAGATAAATCATTTCGGCTTTCAAATGTCTGAAAACGGGGGAAAAATGTCCCTATCATGGTGAATGTTTGACTCTTAATGCATAACAAGTGACCCTGTGAACACACACACACACACACACACACGTTGGCATTGAGGCCATGGCTGCCAGGAGAGTGTCTTCCACTCCAACCTCTGATTTCTTCTTCGTTTGTTCGTCTTCCTCTTTTATTCTATCATCCCCAGATCCCGGAGTGGAGTGATGCTCTGCCTCCCCACTTTTTTCCCCTCCCTTTTCCTTCCCTCCTTACATTTTTATCTCCAGCTCTTTAATTGACTCGCAGTGTGATGGAGGAGCAGCGAGCGGCGAGGGACGGAGCTGAGAGGAAAGCGATGTTCCTAGATGTGGAAGACAGTTGTGGGAGGGCTGTGATGAAAAAATAATGACGCTAGTTACATTCTATTACAAAATATACGGGAGACGGCAATGAAGTCCCCCCCCTCGTAACGGCTTCTCCATAATATCACCATCACGGAGCGCCGCCGCTGCCGCTAGGAACTCTGGGACATCACACGGCGCTCACACACACACACACACACGTTTGTTAATTTATGCTGCTTTAATGTTTTTTTTATATCATATTTCACCTCGTTATGGATTTTACTTCTTGGTTCTTCGGGCCGAGGAGCTCGTTAACACTGCGGTAATGTACTCTTTTATGTTGGCAGTTCTAGTATTGCTGTTTGTAATGTAGGAACATATTCACACAGAAACACACCCGCAATATATCCGGAGAGGGGGTTAATCTGTAAATGAGATCAATGAACTCTTTGGTCCAGCCGAAAGAAGAGGAGACTCTCGAAAGAATGGTGTGAGATTTATTTCACTAAACAAATGTTATAGATTGGGATTTTTGGATCATGTTCGTGCTCTTCACACCCTTTGGAATAATGTCAGGTGATTAAAAAGGCGTTATCGGTGCAGATCAGCCGGAGAGATGTAGGTCAGGAGGAGCTGCTACAGGAACTCTTTATCTTTTTATCATCCATTCACACCCAGAGAACTGGATACGGCGTGTGGAGGCGGGAACACGTTTTTTCCTGAAGCCTAAATGGCAAAATGACTCAAAGTTTTACTACTTTTAGACCCTAATGATTTAAATGTAGCCTATACAAGTGTTCATGCTGTGTAGTTGAACTTATACGTAGTCTCTTCCCAATGTAAGTCAATGGGAAAAATAATTGTATGGCCCAGTGATGTCACAGACTGATATCAACCACCATTTGGCCACTATGAAAATGATGGCGCACTTCCTGGACTTTGTTTAATCACTCCGAAGTTAAATGAGAGGTGACTTTCCAACCACAAACACATACACCTTTTGGTTCAGGCTACGAAAGTACTAAATGAATATCTAATGCAGTCCGTTTTCACTTCAAATGATCAAATAAAGGGTCTTTTTGGGATTTTTTTGGCAGGATCTGTTCCAATCTCCAATGCTTCCTTAAGTCTTTTGAATTGATTTGGTAGGCCTGGACAATAAAATCAAAATCTGATTTTGACACAGTTTGGATTTCAGATCATTTTAGCTCATATTGCCTTTTAGCTCTAACTCTAATTCCTTTCTTTATCTTTATTTCAGGTAAGTATTTTTAACCAGAAATAAAACTTCATGATGCATGCCCTTACATGTTTCGTACGCCTCTCTGCCGGCCTCTGGTTGAGAACACAGGAACCTCATTTATTAATATCCATTATTTAACGTTTTCAGTGAAATGGAAAAATCGTACAATATCTGAGGGGGAAAAAGTGTTGCACTGCACAAACTCAGCATGCAAATTGAATGAAAGTGAAAGGTAATGATAATAACTTTGGGTAAAGTGCAGCAGAAATAAACATTTTCCTGCAAAATACAGAAATCTGACACAAAGGAAAGGCCATCAGTGTTCCTATCAAAGCAGCAGGAGCACAATGTGCACTAAATAAAGAACTGACAGAGTTTCATCAGGTTCAGATTAGATGAAACGTTATTGATCCCCGCAGGGAGACGGTGTCACTGCAGCGGGAAAATAATAAAATGGAATATAATTAGAAAGGGAAAATGTTCAGGAAGGAGATTTTAATAAGCGAAAAGGGACCAAAACATGCAAGAGAGACGGAGAAGAAGTATTGAATGTCTCAGCAGGACACACAACTGTATTAGTACAACTCTTCACATACATGGCTTCATCCAACTGCTTTAGAACAGGAGAAATGAAACGTCAGAACAAAAAGAAAAACGAATGAGGGATAAAATAGCAGGGTAGAATCGGTCCTGCAGAAAAATGTCTGAGTAAGAATATCATTATCTAGGGTGGATCGATGTAATGATTTGCTCTTTGCTTCGTGCGCCGGACTATCAGAGAGTGTATTACATCACTGAGTGCATTGTTGCAGATCACTGAGCGCGACTGCTTTACGACACTATTGGATTTCTATACGTTTTTCCAATAAAGGGAAAGGGGACAGATTGCCCTGACAGAACGGGGCGCTACGGCAGTTTAAGTAATTCCATAAAACACTTTCATAAAGTGTGCTTGTGAGGGGTCTAAATAATGTAAAGTGTGTTCATGGAACAACAGGGACAGGATAGGGCAGGCCAATATTTGACCGCCAGAGCTGTTTTAAAAACTACACGAGGCGTTTTTATCAGGGTTAACGCATTAAGGTTGGATCTGGAATGCTTTAAAACAATCATCAAGGTAAGCTAAAAGGTAACTAGTGACTTTAATGGAATGCAGGTTTTAGAGTAGCCCTGCTGACCCTGCTTCAGTAGTATTCTAATGGAAATGCTTTTCTTCAGCTCTTTAGCTCAGTTTATTTTCTGACACATCACAGATGGTGGTTATGTTTACAGCGACAGTGGGGAGTGTTACACCTCCTGCACCTCCTCAACAACACCTGAAATATCAACAGGAATCCTGAGGAGCTTTTCTGAAGAGATCCAGACAGTAACATGTCTTCAGAGGGGCAATATGTCCTGTGTTTTCCTCCTCTGCAGGGTGAGGTTTTCTTAAGGAAAGACTTAACTGTAATTACAGCGTGCAGGTTGTTTGTTACAAAGCAACGAGAATACAAAAGACCATCCTGGGTTCAAATGACACAGAAACAACAGCAGGAAATATGTCATTGGAGGAAAATAATTAGAGGGAATCATGGGCCAACAAACACTGATGCCACTAGAGGAGGAGGGAGGTGGGGGGAGAATAAATGCTGTAACCCTGGTAACCTGAGCTGTCATTTCACATCCCGTCACCTGGTTTCTGTTTTTTTACAGGACTGTGTGTGTGTGTGTGTGTGTGTGCGTGTGTGTGTGTGTGTGTGTGTGTGTGTACATCCGTAATGATCCTCTGCTGATCTAATCTGAGTATGAAGATATTGAAAGCAGTGTGACCTGATTACTTTAGGTTTACCTCAATATGAAACGCATGTTCAGCACCCTACACTGAAACACATACTACATTTAAAAAAGCAGAAATCAAATCTGAGCTGACAGAACATGCTCCGTTTTAGTTTAATACACACAGTTAAGCTCACACACACTATTTTATGAACATATAGGTCCATCATTCGTGAGAAATAAAAAAAAAGTGAGTTCTTTTGGAGAAAAAAGCCAACATTTTGAAAATAATAGTCATTTATCTAAACTACAGTGGAATGTGGAAATTAAGTCTGAATTTTGAAAAAGTTGACATTTTACTTTTTGGGGGAAAGTCAAAATTTGGGAGAAAAAAATCTGAATTTTGAGAAAATAGAAATTTGGAAAAAAATCAGAATAAAAAAAAAATTGGTAGAAAAGTGAGGAATCTGAAAATAATAGTGGTATATTTATTATAGTCGATTTCTTTTGGGGGGGGGGGGTTTGAGAACATTTCGAGAACTTTATTTTCTTTTTTGAAATTGGGAAGAAAAATTCAGAATAAAAAAAAAATCTGAGTTTTTGAGAAAGTTGAAATTTGGAAGAAAAATAAAGTTTTGGGGAAAAACTGAATTTTGAAAAAGTCTAAATTTGGTAGAAAATTTTGAATTTTGAAGAGAAAATCAAAGGAAAAAAGAAGATGATGAGGGCAACATGTAAAAGAAAGACCTCCAAAAGATTCAGGCAGTAGGCGCAAAGACTCACACTTATTTTAGCCTACAGAACAGAACAGAAGATGAAGATGAAGATGAAGATTCAACTTTTATTGTCATTGCACAGAGTACAAGTACTAGGACAACGAAATGCGGTCTCTGCATTTGACCCATCCTAGTGTTAGGAGCAGTGGGCTGCCATTATGTACGGCGCCCGGGGAGCAGTGTAGGTAACCAGTGTCTTGCTCAGGGACACCACGGTGGCACTTGGTCTTTCAGGGACTTGAACTGGTGACCTTCCAGTTCCCAGGCCAAGCCCCTATGGACTTCGCCACCACCGCCCTGAGAACACAGAGGATAGAAAACATCTGATCCTTTTACAGCAAACACTTGATGCTCTTTTTAGGTTTGTACTGACGCTATAATCCACCATTTCTGCAACAGAAATCTGATTCCCTGTCTTTAACTGTTAGGGTGTACAGTTACCTATTTTTGTTACATCTTGATCTGTTCCTCTTATTCCTGGCGGTAGAGGCAGTGTTTCAGGGCCGGGTGGCAGCACCTTCGATCTGCTGTTAAATGAGAATCTGTTCTGCATGTTTCCCACTTTGATCCTCAGGTGGGGATGGACGTCCACTCCATCGTCTGTTGTTGCCACGACAACCCCTCCATTTCCTTGTCGAGCCCTCTGATCTCTCCCTCGTTTAAACTCTGCGTACCCCACCTCTCTCTGTCGCTCTCTCCCTCTCCTTTACTAACGACATCTTTAATAATAAAAATACAATGCAAAAAACGGTTCATTTCTGGCACTCTCCAACGCTGGGTTGTCACGACGATCAAATACATCCAAACATCAAAGTGAATTAAAAGTAATGGAGGGAGGCAGCGGGAGATAAAAGCGTGGAGACAGAGGGTAAAAATAATATATTTGTAAAAATAATGGGATAAAAGGCGTCAGATAAAAGGCAGTCTGTAAAAATAGGTTTTTAAGAAGAGGACACTTTCACCTCGCCTCCTTTCTCCGTCTCTCCGTCACCCCCCTCTTCCATCTGCAGATGAAGTGTTGCTCTTGTTTTAATTATGCAGAGGAGGCTGCAGAGCAGGACAGGACATGTTTCAGTGTCGTCGCCAATTAAGCACCGTCACCCAGTCGTGGAGCTGGAAGCGAGAAGGAGGAGGAGGAGGAGGAAGAGGAGGGAATGAAAGAGAGAGTTGAAGGAAATGACAGAGAGGAGAGAGGAATGGAATGGATTCAATGCATGACAGTCTTTTTCTTATTTTCCACGCAAATGGAGACGCTTCTCATGCAGCCTAATCTCTCACTTCAGAGTACTGACAGCAGCGAGAGCATCAGGACACGCTGAAGCATCTGCAGTAGTAGTAGTAGAGTATTTGCAGCTGGATTAGCGACAGAGTAGAAGTATTTTTAATTAAAGGGAACACATTATTCTCATATTCAGGTGTATATCAGTATGTAGTGTCTCTCCTGGGACATGTCTCCATGCTTTAATGTCCAAAAAGCTCTTTATTTTTCTCATACTGCCTGTGCTGCAGCTCCTCTTTTCACCCTCTGTCTGAAAACAGAGTGCCAGTCTGCTCTGATTGGTCAGCTGACCGGCTCTGTTATGATTGGTCAGCTGCTAAGGGATTTACAATGTGTTGGAGCGCTAGCCATTAGAAGAACAATTAAAATGAACCAACTGCCGGATCAATTTGCCGCTAACGAGCTAGCGACTTACGTATAGAAACAAGAAGGTTTTAATGTTGTATATTTCCTTCAACGTCCGGCGCTCTTGCTGGTTGCTTGGCTCCACCCAATTGTAACAAATAAACCTTCAAACCACCTGTTAGGCCAAATAAATTAAGAGCTATTTATTTAATTCATACTGAAAATCTAAGTTTTGGATTTTCGATCATTTTGACTGATATTGCAATAGGCCTGGATATCTCTGCAGCTCCACAACACATACCGTATTTGAACATATAATTAGCCTTTTAAAAAATATGGGTTCCTGAGATTTGAATAGTGGCATTTTGATAACATTTTAAATTATAGTGCCAATCAAATCCCAGATTCCAGAGTCAGATAAAGTGGGAGCAGTGGTTACGGTATGTGACAGAGGAAATGAGCTGAACTGTCTGTCTGCGTGACTCTTCGAACATGAAGAGACAAAAGCTGCAGAGTAACAACATGCCGTCCTCCCTCTCTCCCCTGTATTGATGAAAAGCACATGTAGGCATTGATTTGCATTGCATATTCACCAGCTCCCCCCCCCCCCCCCCAACCCCTGAAATCAGCTCTATTGTGGGTTTAGAGTGTCAGGCGGAGACACGGCAGGGTAAAGAGCGAGCAGCGCGGCAGGTAATTACCACTCCTCCATCGATAACCATTCTAATAGACCTCCAGCCGGCTGTTTACATTAGGGAGGAGGAGGTCCTCTTGCCGTATTGACTTTCATAAAATATACGTGTGGTAGGCTACATTAAAATCAATAAAGCCATTTAAAGAGCATTATCATTAAGAGGCGACTGTGTGTTAAGTGTGTGTGTGAGAGGAGTTGGTTATCTAGCACCGTATGCTGCCTTTAAACCAACATCATTTACTGCATGACTGCACCATCAGTCTGTCTCTCTCTTTGCTATACGTCTCTCTATAGTTCACTTTCATCTAAGGCCCTACATGTAAAACCATCTGCCTGCGAGTGTAAAGGGGAATATAAGATTAAAGGGAGTGCGGTCAGAGAGGCAACACCTGTGCAGAATGGAGAGCTGGTGTCAGAGGAAATGCTCTTTACACGAGAATCTTTCCACATGGTGGATTCACATTTTCAAGTTTTCTTTTAACTAAATCCTCAATATTTATATTACACAATCAGAAAAAGTGTTTCAAAAGTTCTTTAAAAAGCAAGAAGAGAAAGCGCCAATTCCTTATCGAGGTCTTTTCATGCTTTTTGTGGTTTTCCCTTTCCTGTAGTGTGCTTTATAGGTTTTAGTGCATGTAAATGGTCTGCAAAGAGTAAAATCATTGTGCCTACACCTCCATTAGACTCTACTTCCTGAACATCAGCAGGAGAGGACTCTTTAAAGTAGAGACACTACATACTGATATACACCTGAACATCAGCAGGAGAGGACTCTTTAAAGTAGAGACACTACATACTGATATACACCTGAACATCAGCAGGAGAGGACTCTTTAAAGTAGATACGCTACATACTGATATACACCTGAACATCAGCAGGAGAGGACTCTTTAAAGTAGAGACACTACATACTGATATACACCTGAACATCAGCAGGAGAGGACTCTTTAAAGTAGAGACACTACATACTGATATACACCTGAACATCAGCAGGAGAGGACTCTTTAAAGTAGAGACACTACATACTGATATACACCTGAACATCAGCAGGAGAGGACTCTTTAAAGTAGAGACTCTACATACTGATATACACCTGAACATCAGCAGGAGAGGACTCTTTAAAGTAGAGATACTACATACTGATATACACCTGAACATCAGCAGGAGAGGACTCTTTAAAGTAGAGACTCTACATACTGATATACACCTGAACATCAGCAGGAGAGGACTCTTTAAAGTAGAGACACTACATACTGATATACACCTGAACATCAGCAGGAGAGGACTCTTTAAAGTAGAGACTCTACATACTGATATACACCTGAACATCAGCAGGAGAGGACTCTTTAAAGTAGAGACGCTACATACTGATAGACACCTGAACATCAGCAGGAGAGGACTCTTTAAAGTAGAGACTCTACATACTGATATACACCTGAACATCAGCAGGAGAGCACTCTTTAAAGCAGAGACACTACATACTGATATACACCTGAACATCAGCAGGAGAGGACTCTTTAAAGTAGAGACACTACATACTGATATAGACCTGAACATCAGCAGGAGAGGACTCTTTAAAGTAGAGACACTACATACTGATATACACCTGAACATCAGCAGGAGAGGACTCTTTAAAGTAGAGACACTACATACTGATATACACCTGAACATCAGCAGGAGAGGACTCTTTAAAGTAGAGACACTACATACTGATATACACCTGAACATCAGCAGGAGAGGACTCTTTAAAGTAGAGACACTACATACTGATATACACCTGAACATCAGCAGGAGAGGACTCTTTAAAGTAGAGACTCTACATACTGATACACACCTGAACATCAGCAGGAGAGGACTCTTTAAAGTAGAGACTCTACATACTGATATACACCTGAACATCAGCAGGAGAGGACTCTTTAAAGTAGAGACACTACATACTGATATACACCTGAACATCAGCAGGAGAGGACTCTTTAAAGTAGAGACTCTACATACTGATATACACCTGAACATCAGCAGGAGAGGACTCTTTAAAGTAGAGACACTACATACTGATATACACCTGAACATCAGCAGGACAGGACTCTTTAAAGCAGAGACAACTGTGTTTTAAAGGGTCCATACTCTGTGAGTATTTCTGTGCAGTATTTGCTACAGTAGCAGGTGGTATTGGTGGATCCTGCTGTTTTTTTCCCCGTGTTCACCGACTCTGTGACCTGTCAGTGTGATCTATGAGTCGAGGTATCAGAGGGGTTCAGCTGCCGTACTGATGCAAGACTCCACATCCCCCCCTTTCAACCATCTCTCCGTCTCATTTGACGCTGAATTGACTCCCACCTGAGCTTCCGCCACTCCCATCATGCATCAGCCTGCCACCTGAGCCACCACCCCCCCACCTCCCCAACCACTCTCACACTCACCTTACAACATCATCATCCGTCTTCTGCAGTGAAACACACACATCCTCCACCCCCCCCGACACACAGTATGATGATAAGGGATTGGATTTATTCAGAGCCCCATGCTGATACTGACTCGATTGGTTTTCAAAAGGAAGTGATAGAGATGCAGCTCAAATACAATTTAATACAGACAGTATTTGTGCCTATACATAACCAGAGGTTGAAGAAGTACTTCAACTCAAGTAAAAGTACTAATACAACATGATTATTTTTGAGTTATACTTAATTACTCAACTCCAAAAGATCCTACATTTTCCCATTTCATTTTACACAGCTTAGTCGACAGGAAGTAAACACTAAAGGGAACAGGCAGAAGGAGACAGACAGGAAGTAAACACTAAAGGGAACAGCAGAAGGAGACAGACAGGAAGTAAACACTAAAGGGAACAGCAGAAGGAGACAGACAGGAAGTAAACACTAAAGGGAACAGCAGAAGAAGACAGACAGGAAGTAAACCCTAAAGGGAACAGCAGAAGAAGACAGACAGGAAGTAAACACTAAAGGGAACAGGAGAAGAAGACATACAGGAAGTAAACACTAAAGGGAACAGCAGAAGGAGACAGACAGGAAGTAAACATTAAAGGGAACAGCAGAAGAAGACAGACAGGAAGTAAACATTAAAGGGAACAGCAGAAGAAGACAGACAGGAAGTAAACATTAACGGGAACACTGAATCGATGCTGTATCCAGTCTTCTTAAAACATGGTTCGAACTCACACAAACTTTAGTTCAAATTGTTTCCAAAAGTTTACATAGACCTCAATGTCAGGCTGAAGTTTAGGGGTGAAAAGATCATTTACAATACTGAACATAAACCATTTATATGAAATATGTGTCTGCGTGTTGATTGGATAATAAAGCTTTGGAACGAGCAGACATATCGAAAACTTTGAATGTTTATTATGGCGGGGACGCTAAGGGGGAATAATAAAAGGTCCGGGTTCAGGAGGTTAAACCGCGGATCGGATTGTGACAATCACGATGCGACCTTGTTATCCTTCACGTTACCCGTTAAGCCGGCTGTCGAAATATGCTCCGGGTCTCGTTAGTCTGGAGCTCGGAGCTTCCTTCATTATCTAATTGGTATCTGGGAACCTGGATCCCTGCAGGGCCTGATCCTCGGCGTGGGCACCCAGTGTCAAAGTGTCAGAAACAATGCCTCCACTCTGTCCTTCTTATTGTGAAACAGGCAATTATCAGAGTAAACCAGGGGCTGATTATTTCAGTCTGTTGCTGCGGTTGTTATCTAAATTCTTTCACGGTGTGGCTGGAAAGAACCTGTAAACTGTTAATAGGCTAATTACAACTGTAAAACGAGTCAGGTCTGAGTCATATTAGAGGCAGAGCTGCTAGTTTCACTCACACAGGGGGAAATCAGTCAGGAAACATTCGGCCACGGTTTATTATGATGGTAAATACGACCGACTGGGGTTTAATGGTTCCTTTCAAAGCGGCAGCCCAATCAGAAAACTGCCTCGTAACAGGAAGGGCATAACAACAAACAAGATGGCTGCACACAAGCTGCAACTGCCTGCTGACTCATGAATAAAAGACGATGTGTCTAACGGCTGCAGCGCCAGTTTGGTCTGAAATATCATGCAAACTTTCAACACAATGGATTAAATTACTGGCTGTTTCTATTATTATTATTGTTGTTATTATTATTGTTATTATTATTTTTATTATTATTATTCGACAATACATTTTGTACAGTCTCTAACAATGCTAACACTGAAGACGCTAACACTTCGTCACTATCTGTGTTCTGTCAGGTAGATTTGATCACATGAAAAGAAAGTGGCTCTTGTCCTTGATTAGGAATGTTGGCCTGAATCCAAACCCAACCCTACACACTCCTAGCTCCAACTTTATTCTCACCCTCAGCTGAATGAGGCTCCCTTCTTTCAGGTGGAGGGTGGAAAATGCAGCAGCGAACTTTGTTACAAACTCCTCTTTGCGGCCGAAACAGGAAATCAGAAAACAATACTTATAGTAAAACTCCAATGAACTATTGTGGCGTTTCTTTTGTTTGTTTTGTTAACACATCTGATCTGATCGGATGTTGATGAGTGGCTTGGTTTTTGCCACAGTCCCTGTATACATCCAAACAGACACATGAACACGTGTACCGTTTTCTAGACCAGACACGGGTAGGCCTATGTGGTGAGTGCAAAAATATAACATATAATGTAGACTTCAAGTTAGCATCTCTATGAACATATTTATGTCTTTTATTTTATGCAATTTACTCGTAAATGTTTGCACAGATCTGTTATTACACAGCGTGTTTCATGACGGACACAAGCACAGTTGAATCTGGTTTGATAACTTCCTGTCGGGGCAGAAGTGGTTAGGAGGAGGGTTTGGTTTGGGATTGAGTCTTCAAACAAAGTCTTCCAGCAGAGGTTTAGGTTAGTCCAGAATAAATATGATTGTGATGAGCTGTGAGTGTTCATGGAGTTGCTGAAAGTCTCTTTCTTGAATTATTAACCGCTCTGTATCTCGTCTCTGATCCGAGAGGACGGGGGGCCACCGGTAACACAGACTCTTTCAGGGACCCACAACTTTATTTCGAACTGACCGCCCTTTTCTCTCTCTCTCTCTCTCTCTCTCTCTCTCTCTCTCACACACACACACACTGGTCCGAACTGTGAACCAGGGCGTCCATCTTGGCCTGAGGCTTCACCAGCGGGCCTGCAGGGAGAGAGACGTCCTCTCCGACAGCAAAGGTTAATAATTCTGCTCCTGACTCTGCGGGACCCGTCTCGCCGCTACAGCCACGATTTAATCAAACGGAAAGAGAGGTGAGGCCCGCGCTGCGCTGCCAACGGACCGGCCGACCAAACCACACACACACACACACACACACACACACACACACACACACACACACACACACACACACACACACACACACACACACACACACACACACACACACACACACAGAGTCCGAAATAACTGTGAGACAGTCAGGAGGGGATGCACAGAGATGACCGGAAGATATGAAGGAAATAAATTGGATGCAGAGGTAGACAGAACAAAGTTTCATTATTGTTTATGACAGTGTTTCCAATCTTTCTACATCTTCAGAGTCACTGCATGATTTGATGGGAGTGCAATCATTGGTCGCTACATTTCACACAATCTGTTGTTAGGATAGCCTCACAAAAGTAGCATATCTTTCATTTCCTGACCTCGATTTGATTAAATGATGCATTGTAGTTTAACACTGATTTCTCAATGGACGCATGTAGAGGGAGATCACTCAGAGCAATGCATGGTCTATTTGCCAATGGAGTGGTGCAGTAATGAGTCCTTCTGGTTCCCCCAAAGTCAATGATTTTTTTATCGCGTCTTTTGGTTAGAAGCCTGAATTAAGGTCTTTCGGTTTAAACAAGATGTAGTTCCTTTACAGCCCAACATTAGCCGCCTTTAGCTTAGCGGTGGTGACGTGAAGTCATGTGACCGTGCTGTAGTTCCTTTATAGCCCAACATTAGCCGCCTTTAGCTTAGCGGTGGTGACGTGAAGTCATGTGACCGTGCTGTAGTTCCTTTATAGCCCAACATTAGCCTCCTTTAGCTTAGCGGTGGTGACGTGAAGTCATGTGACCCTGCTGTAGTTCCTTTACAGCCCAACATTAGCCGCCTTTAGCTTAGCGGTGGAGACCTGAAGTCATGTGACCGTGCTGTAGTTCCTTTATAGCCCAACATTAGCCTCCTTTAGCTTAGCGGTGGTGACATGAAGTCATGTGACCGTGCTGTAGTTCCTTTATAGCCCAACATTAGCCGCCTTTAGCTTAGCGGTGCTGACGTGAAGTCATGTGACCGTGCTGTAGTTCCTTTATAGCTTAACAAACAGGAGTTGCATTGCAAAACCTGTAAGAATCATAAACGTGTGTTTGCCACAGAACTTATTGTCTGCAATGTACCAAAATGCAATTGGGAAATCCCATTGCTTTTTGGTTGAGGGAGCCCTGGCGTGTCTACATACAAGAATACATCATCTCCTCATAGCTCTATTAAATCAAAGCATCACCAATGCTGTTTTCATCCCTCATCAGAACTGATTAAAGAGAGATTTTCTGGAACTAAAAGGTGAAAACAGGTATTTTTCTCCAGGTGTTCTTGCAGCTTTTCTTGCTCAAAGCACATTACTGGTCTCTGTCTCAGACCAGCGCTTAGCCTGTAGAAATGTGAGTGTGGGTTTAATGGAAAGCGGTCCGGTTCTTGGCGCCGTTCAGATCAGATTTGGGCGTGGGGCCGAGCTCAGGCCGCAGACAAAGTCTTGGCAGATCGAACGTGTCCTGATGCCAAGAGGAGAGAGGGAAGCCTTTGAAGCTCACAACCTGTCTGATGTGCATTGACCTATGATAATGGCTCTGATGTGTTTGATCTTTACTTCTGGAAATAACATAAAATCTCTCATGACCTTTAGGAAGTTTAGCATGACCAGTAAACTGATCTTACCTGTACGGTCCTTTACATGCAGGTTTTAACGCATTAACAGTGATTAAAGGAAATACATCTGGAAACTGCTTGGTTGTAAAAACCACGGTATTGTCCTTTAATCCGGTTTCACACACCTGCTCTGCCTTGGAGCGGCTACCTCTCCACCCCCTGCTTTAGGCTGATAAATAGGCTGCAATTTCACACGACAGTCCCCCTTTGTGCACTTTTAAATGAAAATTAATAACTGTCACGCTAATGGAAAGATTAATTGATCTCAATGGTAACCCTGCTATTCTCCATAATGCATATTTACGTAAAAAAAACACACATTATTCCGGAGAGCAGAGCTGTATCTTCGCTTCCTCTTATCATCCTGCTGCGAGCCTTTATCAGCAGAAAGAAAGCGTATCTCCTCACCACAGAGCAATGTGAAAATTACCCTGCTTTTATAATCATAATTCATGCATCTTTAAATAAATGTAGTTTTTCGGAGAGGCTGACTCAGGACTTTCTCTGTTTTTTCCTAGAAGTCCAACTCTTCTGGTTCATAACAAAACTGCCTGATCAACAGGCTCGTCCAAATTGGTTATGATACATTTTTTAATAAACAGAAAGCCTTTTGTGCAGAATTAAAAACTCATATACGTCTTTGCGAGTCGTTCTGCTCTTTAAATCAACCAGAGATTCTAAAAAGGGTGTCATTATGAAGCAGCAGAGAAAGAGAATACTTTTTCCATTACATCTTTAACCACTAATGCGCCTGCAGGCAGGGATGCTGTGGCCTGAAAAAGTCTCTTCTTCTGGCCGAAAATGCACAAAGATTTCCTGATATTACGGGATATCAGAAGAGACGACACTTCCACGAGATTGTGGATGTTTTGGGGTGCAGTTTTGGTCTTGGTTTCACAATGTCATTTAAAGTATTGCAAAGTTATAATCTATATTCCATCATCTGTAGCTCTACCAGGAGGAGCAAAGGACGCTTCACATAAATGTAGACACAAACAAACAACACAATGTCTCCCAGGGATAACAGAGTTAACTAAAGCTGTGTCCCAAATCCCATACTTCTGCACATAACTGTATTATTTTCAGTGTGTATGAGTGTGTCCCAATAGGAAGTATGGCAAAATACACTACGAGTGCTCGGATGAGGTGGTGATAACGGTCAAAAAGACTCACCACCGCTAACCAGTCGGGATCATGGTTGCTGATGGACACAGCAATATCCACAGAGAATTACACGTGGGTTTTTTCTATATTACTATGGACAAAGTACACATGCCACTACACAAGTGTGGAAAATAATATAGGGGTAATTGAGCAGATTCAGTAGCGAACGATAACATTGCCAGCTAGCTAACAACGACAATCGTCACTTTGGATGAGCGCACAGCAGCCGTGTTCAATTAATGACTATAGGCCGTGATTCATACAACAGATAAGTGTTCGGAGTGAAGGACATGGCAGTGTACTGAGGAGAGTATCCGAACAGAGACACGGTATCAGTCTGCAGGCCGAGGTGTTCAAGGTTTCCATAGATGAAAATGTGCCATTCTGCACAACAAGTATTTGTAATTTTGCACAGAGGTGTTCCACCGCTGGTTTTACGTGATGTTTCTGAGCTCTTGTTATGTTAACTAACCGGTCTGAGTAAAGGTAACTGGAATCCAGGGAAGGAAAAATAAGTTTCTTCATGGCTTCATATAGCAGTAAGAGCATTTTCAGTCACAGAATATATCAAAATCCCTCCCTAAAAACATGCTCCATCCAGCATTACCCAGGGACAAGCACCTGCGCCTGATAAGAACACCTTACGAGTCTCACATTACAATAAGGGGGAGGTAATTCAGGAATATATTGAAGGCCTTCACCATGTAGCACCTGGGGCTGAGCAGCATGATTTAGAAATGAATCGGCAGCATGAAGAGAGGAGGCTGCCGAGCGAAGAAAGTGTCGATCCCACAGGATGCTGCTTTCCTGGGAAACGTTCATGTGAGAAAGAGCAGACTAACATGTTTGGAAGGAAATGTAGGTATTTATTTTTTCATTGATGGTGTCTGATATCCATTTACAAACACACATAAGCAGACTATGCATTTGAATTAAATGTAGTTCATCAAAATAAGTTTGAAAATATGTAAATATGTAATTGGGGCCATTTCCACAGTGCTCATTATGTGTGGTTTAAAAGTGGGCGGGGTCTAAATTGTGATTGGCCAAGGGTTATGATGTAATGGAAGCCAATCAAGATAAATACTCAGAGAAGTTTAATTAATATATGATTGTCAGCTTGAATTGGGAAGGCACGCTTTAAACGCGATTGAGTGGAATGAGTCCTATAACCCAGAAATGAGTTAGCATCTTACCAATTCCATTTCCCTAGTCTCACAGTCGATGTTTTTCAGATTTGTTTTTGGGTGTTGGAGTAAAATGTGGTCTGTGGTTAACAGACGCTGAAGAGATTTTAACATTTAGTATACAACATAAAATACGTTGGTAATGTGGTGGTGACGTGAAGTCATGTGACCGTGCTGTAGTTCCTTTATAGCCCAACATTAGCCTCCTTTAGCTTAGCGGTGGTGACGTGAAGTCATGTGACCGTGCTGTAGTTCCTTTATAGCCCGGCATTAGCTGCCTTTAGCTTAGCGGTGGTGACGTGAAGTCATGTGACCATGCTGTAGTTCCTTTATAGCCCAACATTAGCCTCCTTTAGCTTAGCGGTGGTGACGTGAAGTCATGTGACCGTGCTGTAGTTCCTTTATAGACCAACATTAGCCGCCTTTAGCTTAGCGGTGGTGACGTGAAGTCATGTGACCATGCTGTAGTTCCTTTATAGACCAACATTAGCCGCCTTTAGCTTAGCGGTGTTGATGTGAAGTCATGTGACCGTGCTGTAGTTCCTCTATAACGTTAACTTTTTGTGTCTGGAGATGGCATTTACGGAAATTATCCTGCTGAACAAAACGTTTAAATATCATGTACTTTTCTTTGCCACAAATGTGGTTTTCTGCAATATTCCTAAATCCAGTGGAAAAACCCCATTGGTTATTCGGTAAGGGAACCAGGGAGATGCTTACATCTGGGTCAGCTTTAAGAAATGCGTCTTCACTGCACCACCTTACACCAGGCCTGTAACTGTATGTATATATTATTATGTTTCTGTTTCCAAAACATCCTCTTTACAAGTGAGTTACTCTGCTCTTCATGTCGGGGATCTCCTCTGGATCCTGTGAAGAGTTAAAGGGAGGATTAAAAGACTGAGCTCGCCTGCGACTGGACTCCAGCCAGAGTCTTTCTCGGTTCACGTGTTTGGGTTTGCACGGTTTCGGGTTTTGACCTGTGGGAGCGTTCAATTAGAGCGACAGACCGCCTCGATCGATCTCAGACGGGAGTTTGAAAGGTGGCCAAGTCCTGCAGAGTTTGATCCAGCTCTGCCTTTTTTTTGGCTGCCCAGACACTGCCCTGTTCATCAGGAGGAAACCCGAGGAATTTCGGCTCAAACTGCCAGAGAATCTTTTGGATTCATTCAGACGACCACAAACATATTTTAGGAACCCATGAAGCTCAGTTTTCACCTTTTAATAGACAGTGGACGGGAGAAGGGAGTAAAATGGCAATAAGCACAGTGTTTGTTGAAGGCAAAATATCTAAAAATATCTCAATGTATTGTGGAGTTGCAGAAAAACCCCAGCCACCAAACAGTATTCCAAAGACTAAATGAAAATCCTTGTTTCGAACAGATCCCTTTCCTGTGGTGTGTTAGAATGGTTTTAGTGCATGTAAATGGTCTGCAAAGGCTAGAATCCCTGTATTCCCTGTAGACGGAGCTTCTCCCCCTGCCTGAAACACCTCCATTGGACTCCTTTGTTTACTTCACGAACAATCACCATGACATCACCATGACATCACCATGTAACGCTCACACTTCTAGCATTCCAACAATTTGTACGTGATACGCTAAGGCGGCGGGACATCTCTAAGCTGTTGTCGAATCACAACAGAGTCGGCCAGCTAACCAATCAGAGCAGACTGGGCTCTGGTTTCAGACAGAGGGTGAAAAGAGGTTGTTGTGACCGGGTATGGAAAGTTTTTTTAGCTACCGATCTAAATTTTATCATCAGAATTCATGTATTTTTAAAGGGAGGCTGACTCTATATTTTCCTCACAGTACTTTTAATAGTTCACTACAAAACTTTCTGATCAACAAGCTCGTTAAAATTGGTTGTGATAAGTTTACTTTACAGAGTAAATCATCTTTAAGATCCAAACGGCTTATGTAATCAACCTGGGATTAAATTAAGGATTGGTGCTGTTATTATAAAGCTAAAGAATAAAGAGGAAGAAGGAAAGTGTATTGAATTTTAATGATCAATATTCTGTATAACACATAGCATGAAGGTGAGAGCTGTTTAGGCTGAGAGTGAATTAAGCAGAATTACAGGACAATCTAGTAATTACCCAACCATTTCATTTTATTACCGCCATTTCATTTTATTTGTCTTAGTCTGGAGGAACCCTGAGCGCCTTCTAACGAGCTCAGGTCCAAATACCGGGGCTCGTTACCTTCGTGGGGAAGCCATCTGTTGGATCCTCTCTCCGTTAATATCGTAGGAGAGTTAAAGTCTGACAGGGATAATGCATTTTGGTTAGGGAGCGGGAACCACTGCAGAGGAGTGGACAGAATCCTTCATTCTTTATTTTATTTTCAGAAATTGAAATGGTAAAATATAATCAATAAATAATAAAATATTGCAAATAATTAAACAAAATTATTAAACTAATTTATACATTTTTTAATTGTTTTATAATTTTATATTTTATTTTTCTTTAATAATTGAATGGTGGTGGAAAATGCAGTCTTTAGGCGGCTTTTATTTGTGGATTATTAATATCTATGACATTTATAATATCTGATTCTTGATGGCCATTATGAAAACTCAACAGAAAAGGCAGCAGCTTCATGAGTGTAAACCCAGAGCAGTAAACACTTTACTTTTCATTGGGCCTGTGACTGATCTTTAGTGACTCCTTTACCCATTTCATCTCTAATCTGGCCTCCTGTCTGTTCTTAAATGAGCATTAAAGCATCAGCCCCGGTGCGTGTTGATCTGTTTTGCTGCTGTTTATCCTCCCGCAGCTCGTCAGTCCTCCGGCATGTTGCACGCATGTTTAGCTGCAGCTCAAACATCGTAAAGCTTTTATCTCACTGCGGTGTGAGGGCGCTTCCTCACGGCACAAAGTCCCGCTGTGTGTTTATCCTGTGTGACAGCTCTATGTGCAAACTGTGGCAAACATGCATGTGAGTCACGATGCACTGAATCAGCGAGATGTTGGTGATAAGTGGAGGGAGTCTCATTCCTACGCTGGACCGACATGTTGCTGTCTTACATTCAAACGTTTTGCTGTCAAAACAAAGCAAAACGCAGGCTTCTACTTCGAGGATACAGTACATTGTCAGTTCCATTTTATCTCACCAAACACTCGGCTGTTTACTTCCTTACATCTCTGATATTTACCCTCACACAAACGTCCTACGATGATTGCTAAATAACAATTCAGAAGTGGGATGTTAATGGAAGCATCAATCAATCAAGTTTATTCATACAACCCATCCACGACTCAGGAGCCAGGATTCAGGGTCCACGACTCAGGAGCCAGGATTCAGGGTCCACGACTCAGGAGCCAGGATTCAGGGTCCACGACTCAGTATCCAGGATTCAGGGTCCACGACTCAGGAGCCAGGATTCAGGGTCCACGACTCTGGAGCCAGGATTCAGGGTCCACGACTCAGTATCCAGGATTCAGGGTCCACGACTCAGGGTCCACGACTCAGGAGCCAGGATTCAGGGTCCAGGATTCAGGGTCCATGACTCAGGATCCACTACTCAAGATCCACGACTCAGGAGCCACGACTCAAGATCCACAACTCAAGATCCATGACTCAAGATCCACGACTCAGGATCCACTTCTGAGGATCCACGCTCAGGATCTATGACTCAGGTTCCAGGACTCAGAATCCACCACTTTGACTCGGGATCTACGACTCAGGATCCACACTCAGGATCCACGACTCAAGATCCACACTCAGGATCTACGACTCAGGGTCCAGGACTCAGAACCACAACTCAGGACCACAGCAACAGGCACAACCACAACACAGGCTCCAGGACTCAGGATCCACGACCTTTGATCCAGGACTCAGAATCCAGGACTCAGGATCCACAACCTGTGATCCACTACTCAGGATCCACGACTCAGGACCACAGCGACAGGCACAGCCACGACCTGTGATCCAGGACTCAGGATCCACGACTCAGGACCACAGCGACAGGCACAGCCACGACCTGTGATCCAGGAGTCAGGATCAAGGACTCAGGATCCACAACCTGTGAACCAGGACTCAGGATCAAGGACTCAGGATCCAGGACTCAAGATCCACCACCCAAGGACTTTATAGAGAAATACATTATCATGAAAGCTGATCAAACTGCAGCCGAGTTAAAGTACTGATTTTCATTTGAAAACTCAATGCTACACAAATAGAAACGATGAACAGAAGCAGCACTAACTCCCATTCTTCTCTCAGAAAGACACCATTATCATATTTTACTTGCTTATATAAAGCTCGTTTTCAGTCAGTAGCAAGAACACTTTCAGAACAAATTATTTCAAACAGTAAGCGACTGGACTTTGAAAAGCGTGATGAAATATAACTTATTATTACATAGATGTACTCTCTGTCTGTCAGTCAAAAGAATAGACAGAGAATTTAATGGAACAAGATGTCTTAAGATGAAATATAACTCACGTAATTGGACTTTAATGCAGTGGAAACACAACCGTTAGTGGAAGAGAATACATCAATGCTTACTCAGGATAAATGCCAGTTCTCAAAAAATGCAGTTCTAGTCAATTTTGTCATTTTTGATTTGATTTTTAATTTTGAAACTCAAATGCAACAAAATTAGAAAGCCTAAAGAGAAGTAATGATAACTCACATTCCTCCAAACAGAAAGACACCATAATGACATTTTCTTAGCCTATACAAAACTCTTTTTCGATCAGCAGCAAGAGGACTTTCAGAACCAATAATTCAAGTTGAAAGAAATATTTATGAATATTTCCAGACCCGTCAAAAGAACACATATGGAGAAAATGAAGGTGAAACAAATGAGAAAATTATGAAATGAAAGACCTGTGGATAAATGCAGAAGTAAATGAATAGTGAGTGAAAGATAAGATGACCTGATATAAATTATGTTCTCTTTTTTATTTTATTTAAATGGATTAAAACCACAAAAACTGAGTGGAATAAAGAGAATTTGAAGCAACGATAACTCACATCACCATTATGACATATTTCTGCTCATACAAAACTCCTTTTCAGTGAGCAGCAAGATCAAGTTATCCTCGATTGGCAGAAATGTGTTTCTATTCTCATATGTGAAAAGGAGAAGCTCTCTATTCCTTCATCCTTCTTCTTCTTCTGTCTTTTAGGTCGCTGCCTGCGGGCCCGAGGTCACGATGCCGCTTAATTAGCGAGATGTTTGAAAACGGCTCCTGGCGACGTCGACACAAGACGACGAGATCGCTCACGACATGGCGCCCGCGGTCGGCACGATTCCTCCCCGCGGAGAAATGGGAAGTCACTGTACGATTATTCCTCCAACTTTGTGCATGAAGTGTGTCATTGCTTTAAGGCTGATTGGGAGAACTTAATGGAGGGTTATGAGACTGGGAAATGTTTGGGGGGGGGGGGTTGTTTTTGCTGCTGATATGGGTCAATGTTGATGGATGATTTTTTTTTTCTTTTTTTAAATTTCCACTTTCCTAGGGGAAATAATGTGTGTGGACAGAAAAAGGAGCTCTCAATATTGTAGCGGGTCTGTTTGCCTGGCAAAGACTCATTATACTGGATATTACTGTGGCAGGAGCCGTGGGGGGTGGGGGGGGGGGTCTCTGATGAAAATATTGATGACCCTGAAGCCAAAAATAAAGAAAGTTTTCTGAAGAAGAGTCTCTTTGTGAAGTTGAAAACTTCCAGATGAGAGAGGCTTCAGGTCTTCCTGACGCTGCACAGAGTCATTAAAAAAACCTCAAATATTGTACGTTTAGGAGGAACACCACGCTCATTTTCATCCATTTATTTGCACAGTTTTACCACTTTTCTTGATCCTTCACAGTATTTATACATTAGCTATAATTAGCTACAACTCCAGTTTCCACAGTGTATTCCCCTCTTGTTGCTTTAGAATCATTAAATGTACTTAAGTGCACAAAAAGCCTTTAAAGTGTATAATTGAGTTATTCATGGCACTGTTTTTTAACTTGCATAACATCACATTTCTTGTCTTACCAAAGGGCCAATTAGTATCTGTAATATCTTCATTTTAATTACATCTGCTTGCTTTAGTCAAATGGCTTAATTATAATTTTACACAAACAAGGATTTTGACTCGAGTATTTAAAGAATCTGTAAATATATGAAGCAATAACACACTGACTGATCGTGCATAATGCAGAGTGTAAAGGGTGCTTGGATACATACGTATGGACTTATTAATCTAGCAGGTTTGGCTAGTGTTTATAATTATCAGTCACAGCTGTAGGAGTATGTTTGCTCTTGAAGGAAAATCAACAATGACTAAAATAAAAAATATATATAGAAATATATTAGTGTCACCATGGCCTTTGACCCTAACCCGTCACAGTTCCCCTGCTCCCAGTCCTTCTGCTATTCATTTATTTAACTTTATTATTTGCCTTACTTTGTTTGTTTTGTTGTCTGGCCCTACCTCATGTATTTTATGTCATCTATTATTATTGTAATTGTTATTATTATTATTATTATTATTATTATTATTATTATTATTATTATTATTATTATT
The DNA here is from genome assembly GCF_036324505.1 of Eleginops maclovinus. NCBI lineage: Eukaryota > Metazoa > Chordata > Actinopteri > Perciformes > Eleginopidae > Eleginops > Eleginops maclovinus. The sequence goes on from NC_086371.1 coordinate 2,635,584, forward strand.
ATTATTATTATTATTATTGTTGTTCATTATTATTATTATTATTATTATTATTATTATTATTTTTATCATTATTATTGTTATTATTATTATTATTGTTATTGTTATTATTATTATTATTATTATTTTTATTATTATTATTATTATTCTCATTATTATTATTATTAGTATTATTATTATTAGTATTATTATTATTATTATTATTATTATTATTATTGCTGTTATTATTATTATTATTATTATTATTATTATTATTATTATTGTTATTATTATTATTTTTAACAATAATAAATTGTAACATGATTATTTTTAATTTGTTGATTTAAAACATTTTGTCCTTTCTTGTTTTTATTTGCGGACTCAGATCTTATCACACAAAATCACTTCAAAAGTAAAAAGTCTTCAGAAGTCCAAATGTTGGACCCGTGGACTTTATTTAAGGAAGGCGGACATGACATCTCCCCGAGGCTCATTTTCCTTAAAGGTATGTACTGTAATGTCAAATTCAATACATTTTTCCATAGGGACAGTACATGTGATAACTTTCATTTAGACCATTATTTTTAGTTTTACAAGCTCTCTGAAAGGGTATTCTGAAATGTGCTAAAACACATTATGTATTACTTAGTAAATGTGCATTCATGGGTGTTTTCTTACCTAGAACAGTCCGAGAAGAAAACATGTAATAAAAAGCGACCTCTTAAAAATGACCAGAAGAAATACCTCTCAGTGTTCGGTCAACAAGCCCCGACAGACATCTCCTCCTCTGCTGCTGAATGAAGGTTTACTTTTGGGAATAAATGTCTATGATATGCCATGGAAATAATAAAACACTATGTGATAAAGAAAGTAACACACCATGCAACACGAGGCCCAATATGTGCGGATAGATCCAGATGAGGAGGCAGCTGCGCTCTGAGAAACTCGTCTTTTAATCTCTCAAGTGCAGAAAACGTCTCCGTGGAAGGTGGACGGACGTTTGTAATAAAGTGATTCTGTATCGCAGACAAATCCGCCCCGTCCACTGCTTATTGGTTTCAGAGTCTCGGGTGATTGATGATGTCTTCCTTTAATCAGAGAGGTGATTCATCAGGGTTTTATTCTCACCACTTCAGGTGTTTGTGACACAGGGAGCCCATTCATTCCTAATCAGAGGGGGATTAGTGTTGTTTCTCTGTCTTTCTGGGAACCTGATCACGTCTCTGATTCATTTCTAAAAGTAGAATACTCCACTCGTTACCTGTATTAATGGCACCTTTTTGAACTCGTTATCAGTATAAAAGACACCGTCCACAACCTCAACAGTCTTACACCAAACTCCACTATGGCCAAGACCAAAGAGCTGTCCAAAGGAGACCAGAGACTAAATTGGTAGACCTGCACCAGGCTGGGAAAACTGAATCTGCAATAGGTAAGCAGCTTGGTGTGAAGAAATCAACTGTGGGAGCAATTATTAGAAATGGAAGACATACAAGACCACTGCTAATCTCCCTCCATCTGGGGCTCCACGCAAGATCTCACCCCGTGGGGTCAAAATGATCACAAGAACGGTGAGCAAAAATCCCAGAACCACACGGGGGGACCTAGTGAATGACCTGCAGAGAGCTGGGACCAAAGTAACAGAGGCTACCATCAGTAACACACTACGCCGCCAGGGACTTAAATCCTGCAGTTCCAGACGTGTCCCCCTGCTTAAGCCAGTACATGTCCAGGCCCGTCTGAAGTTTGCTAGAGGGCATTTGGATGATCCAGAAGAGGATTGGGAGAATGTCATATGGTCAGATGAAACCAAAATAGAACTTTTTGGTAAAAACTCAAGTCGTCGTGTTTGGAGGAGAAAGAATGCAGAGTTGCGGTGGAAACATCATGCTTTGGGGCTGTTTTTCTGCAAAGGGACCAGGACGACTGATCCGTGTAAAGGAAAGAATGAATGGGGCCATGTATCGTGAGATTTTGAGTGAAAACCTCCTTCCATCAGCAAGGGCACTGAAGATGAAGCGTGGCTGGGTCTTTCAGCATGACAATGATCCCAAACACACCGCCAGGGCAACGAAGGAGTGGCTTCGTAAGAAGCATTTCAAGGTCCTGGAGTGGCCTAGCCAGTCTCCAGATCTCAACCCCATAGAAAATCTTTGGAGGGAGTTGAAAGTCCGTGTTGCCCAGCGACAGCCCCAAAACATCACTGCTTTAGAGGAGATCTGCATGGAGGAATGGGCCAAAATACCAGCAACAGTGTGTGGAAACCTTGTGAAGACTTACAGAAAACGTTTGACCTCTGTCATTGCCAACAAAGGGTATATAACAAAGTATTGAGATGAACTTTTGTTATTGACCAAATACTTATTTTCCACAATAATTTGAAAATAAATTCTTTAAAAATCCTACAATGTGATTTTCTGGAATTTTTTTTCTCATTCTGTCTCTCATAGTTGAGGTATACCTATGATGAAAATTACAGGCCTCTCTCATCTTTTTAAATGGGAGAACTTGCACAATTGGTGGCTGACTAAATACTTTTTTGCCCCACTGTACATGAGCTAATGTCTGCCAGAAACTGTGGACAGGTCTCTATTAAATACTGTTAGAAAATGAAGTAAAGTAGCCTTTAATGTTCATTAATTTCCCTCACATGTTCAGTTAATACAGCAAAGGTAATTAATAACAGTAGAAAGCTATGTTTTAAAACAGTTCATTTTCCAATTTCCTCTTCTGTTATTCTTCTTATTTAGTGATTGGTTTTATACATGTTCTTTGTTAAAAAACCCTCAAAAGTTAACTAGCTGTCCTGCAGGTTTTAACAGGGGTAATTCAAAGCCCTGTTAACGTTAGCGGTTAGCTCCAAGATTTAGCTAACGGTAACTAGCTCTCTCTCATAACTAGATTTTAAACACAGATAATTGAAGCCTTGATGCAAATAATTTACATAAATCCTTTGAAATATCCTTCTGAATTAAAGGTCTCCTATTATGCTATATTTGAATGTATTGTATCTATACAAAACTTGTCTGTGATGTTTTTTTGCTCAAAATACCAAACACATCACCCATTGCAGCATGCCTCATCCCCCTCTATTTCAGCCCTGTTCCTCAAGTGCTGATTCTGTGACTGTCGCTTTAAATTTGAGCTGAGCTGAAGCTGGCCACGCCCCTTTGGAGCTGAAGCTGGCCACGCCCCGTTGGAGCTGAAGCTGGCCATGCCCCTTTGCAGTGTCATGATCTCTCTGTCTGAAGAGAGAAGTCTCTAACGGAGAAACTCAGTTAAACGCTGCCGTGATTAAACCCCACATGATGTTCCAAACCACATCCAGCATTATTTCTGAAACCCTTCTCAGTGTTTCCCGCTAGAACAGAGACATTATATGTATTATATAAACAACAACTGTCAGTCCCTCCTGCTGACATCCTGCTGAACACATACAGGTTATGGCGTCATAACCGAAGCAAATCTGGATCAGCTCGTTCGTACCCATTTTCAAAGATGAGGGTAAGGAGGAAAAGAGAGAGGGTTGTATTTTCTGACACTTTGTGATTCTCCTCACACACCGGGGACACAGCAATGTATAAAAGACATCAAAAAGGGCACTTTGCATAATAGGGGACCTTTAACATTTTTTGAGGAATCTTTTCAGCTCTAAATAAAAGCACAACAATTACACTTTCACTGAACCCGATGTTGAAATTAAGAACTGAAACTGATCCATCACAGGCACTAAAGGGAAGGTTAACAAAGTCAGTCTGTTGAATCGTCCAGGATTCAATAACTCATGAGTCTGGTCTTCCTTCTCACTGCAGCTGTGGCCCTGACGGTTATTCATCCGCATTTATATTCACACTGAATGAAGACTCACCTGAACAGAAAATTACAACACTTTAGTCACCTGTTATATCTCACACACTGACCTTACACCATGCATTCAGGAGTGGGAATGTGCGGCAAAGCTCAAACATCAACTCAAAGTTTCTTTATTGACTGAACGCTCTTGTATTCCAGTTCCTTTCAAAATGAGTCGGCCGTCTCGTATTCATTTGCTTTTGTAGACGAGCTGCATGTGGAATGCGTCCAATATGTTTCTACATTTTTCTTTTCTGTTTCACTGTGAGCCATTAGCATTGCACACACACACACACACACACACACACACACACACACACACACACACACACACACACACACACACACACACACACACACACACACACACACACACACACACACACACACACACACACACTGGCTCTGGGTAAACAGGGACTCGTGGAGAAAAGCAAACACAGCAGTATCGACCGGCGCTCGTGCATTTGCATTAGTGTCCACTCCTCATTCATGTGGATGCAGCCTCACTGACTGCTCTCCACAGTCTAGTTCAAATTGAAGCCTGCTGTAAATTTACAGAGTGAGCGATATTAACCAAATTAAACACTAAATTTGAGTGTGCCTTTTGCCTCTCTACTCCCTGCTTTTGGTCTGAGAACAAGGTTAGTCTTCAGTCAGGAGGAGGATTTAATGCTAAGTGAACTTAGCCGCTGTAAAACTGTCGTCGGAATGGATACCTCAATTCTCTCGGCCCGCACGAGTTGTTGCCGTATAGGACAGTGGGCGCTGTAAATCGAGGACAGGGATAGACACACATTAGCTCAGCAGGATCAGAGGAGAGGAGTGTTAGCTTCATCTGGAGGAGGTCTGGTTGCAATGAATCTACTGCTGACATAACTAAACCCAGAGGAGTGTATATATATACACAAGACTGAGCTTTTTCTGATGAAAGAAGGCAAATCCAGACTGCCTGAAACAGAGAGTGTACAGCAGCAGAAGAATCGATGACAGGAGAAAGAAAACATGGTTTCTTCAAACCAACCAACACATTAAATCAGCTTTACACTGCCACCTAGCTAAAACCACATATAATTAATATGCAAACTGAATGGCCCATTTCAGGATGGGAATGATAAATCACATATTGAAAATAGGAGCAACTCCAAACAATCGTGTGCAACAACTTAGATTTGAAGTTCTTGTAAACAAACCAAGCTTTAGGGAATATTGCACACCCAAAATGACCATTTCTATGTATATCAATACCCATTCTTCACCCCAAAAGGACATACAGCAGACAAATACATCCTGTTTTCCTACCCTAACAACATTTATCCTTTTGTACCTTTAATGACAAATATTACTGAACTGTTTTTATTTAAGGACTGCTATTCACAAGTAACGTGTAGCCTCACAGGTCCGTTTTATCGGCACACATTGGACACAAGGAAGAATAATTCATAAAACTCTTAGTGTGTAGATCTAGTGTTAGTTTCCTTAAGTTCTTTGCACTGAGGCTTCAATTTATCTGTGTGGAAGTTAAAGGGAGAATGTTGGCTAACAAACAGAGATTATAGCTAATTAAAAGGTTAGCCCAAAAGCACAGCTAATTATAATGAAGGGAAATGTAAGCTAAAGTAACAAAGCTAACAGCTAATGAAAAGGAGAGCGCTAATCCAAAAGCAATGCTAACAGCTAATTATAATGAAGGGAAATGTAAGCTAAAATAACAAAGCTAACAGCTAATGAAAAGGAGAGCGCTAGCCCAAAAGCAGTGCTAACAGCTAATTATAATGAAGGGAAATGTAAGCTAAAATAACAAAGCTAACAGCTAATGAAAAGGAGCACGCTAGCCCAAAAGCAGTGCTAACAGCTAATTATAATGAAGGGAAATGTAAGCTAAAATAACAAAGCTAACAGCTAATGAAAAGGAGCATGCTAGCCCAAAAGCAGTGCTAACAGCTAATTATAATGAAGGGAAATGTAAGCTAAAATAACAAAGCTAACAGCTAATGAAAAGGAGAGCGCTAGCCCAAAAGCAGTGCTAACAGCTAATTATAATGAAGGGAAATATAAGCTAAAGTAACAAAGCTAACAGCTAATGAAAAGGAGAGCGCTAATCCAAAAGCAATGCTAACAGCTAATTATAATGAAGGGAAATGTAAGCTAAAATAACAAAGCTAACAGCTAATGAAAAGGAGAGCGCTAGCCCAAAAGCAGTGCTAACAGCTAATTATAATGAAGGGAAATGTAAGCTAAAATAACAAAGCTAACAGCTAATGAAAAGGAGCACGCTAGCCCAAAAGCAGTGCTAACAGCTAATTATAATGAAGGGAAATGTAAGCTAAAATAACAAAGCTAACAGCTAATGAAAAGGAGCATGCTAGCCCAAAAGCAGTGCTAACAGCTAATTATAATGAAGGGAAATGTAAGCTAAAATAACAAAGCTAACAGCTAATGAAAAGGAGAGCGCTAGCCCAAACGTAGAGCTAAAAGCTAATTAGCACAAAGGGAAATGTAAGCTAAAGTAACAAAGCTAACAGCTAATGAAAAGGAGAGCGCTAGCCCAAATGTAGAGCTAAAAGCTAATTAGCACAAAGGGAAATGTAAGCTAAAATAACAAAGCTAACAGCTAATGAAAAGGAGAGCGCTAGCCCAAACGTAGAGCTAAAAGCTAATTAGCACAAAGGGAAATGTAAGCTAAAGTAACAAAGCTAACAGCTAATGAAAAGGAGAGCGCTAGCCCAAACGTAGAGCTAACAGCTAACAGTTGCAAAGCCAGGAGTTTCATTGGGTGATGCGTTCAAACATTATTCAGTAAAATGAGTATTGAGCGAAGTTTAATTTTGACGTTATCCTGACGTGTCCAAATCTTATAAACTTTTAGGCATTAGACCTCATCTTGTGTCCTGCGTTACAGTTACTGGTTTGGGGTCATATAATGAAGATTTTACAGCTTTTCTTAGACTTTAACTTTTGAAGTTAATGGGAACACCTCAGGCGTTGGTAGGTTTTCTCTCTCCCTGGTTAAAATCACACCCTTGTGCTAAAACACTTCAGATCTGGTGTGATATTTAAATAATGACCTGTTGTTTTTGAAGGCCTCAAGAACAAGCACTTCACATCCTCTGAAGACGTCCACGGCCTTAACAGATCCCCAAAATATCCCAGAATCCTCCTGCTGTGCTGCGCTCACAGACCGCTGTGCAGAAAGGAGAGCAGCCGACTCCACGCTGTGAAATTCAAAAACTAAAGAGAGAAATTTGTTGCTTGAAAGAAAAACAGAAAACTGAATAAGACAGAAAACACACCGACCTTAAAGGACGTCAACCATTTTACTGCTGACAGCTTCAGAAAAATAGACAGTTTTCTGAACTGTAACGAACAAAATCTCCCCATGACAACCTCCTGGGATGACTTTGTTAAAATGTGTCCTAAATAAGAGCCCAGCTTCTCGGTTTCCCATCCTCTGTTACACACTTTTATTCTTCTTCATGCATCAGCTACTTTTTTTTCGTACTTTCCGTGACTCCTCATGTGTGCAATTTCAATATCGTACAGCGCTCCTTTTAATTTTGCCATCCATGCACACACACACACACACACACACACACACACACACACACACACACACACACACACACACACACACACACACACACACACACACACACACACACACACACACACACACCACACACACAAAAGCTCTCATAGGAAAGTACAAAAGCATTAAATGAGCCATATATTCAGTAAAAATGATGGTGTATGTGCAGTACTGTACGTCACACCGCTCCACACTCACAGGGACATTTTAATCTAGGATTTTAAGATGCATTCTCACCACAAACGCCACAAGTTTGACCTTTTGTTTTGCAATGTTTCTTTGCACTACTGTAGTCAGGGCTTCATAAAAGTGTATAAATGGGACTTAATCCAAATATTCGAGCAGTCAGATTATTACATCTCATGTCTAAAGGAAATGGTGCATTCAAGGACTCATCAGATGGTCCCATGTCCAAAGTATGGAATTAGTTCTCCCACTTTGTTGTGCATACTAGTTTCAAGTCATAATTAGGAAACGATATGCTACAAAGAAGATGTGTTGTATTTTTGAATAACATTGCAATCTGTTTCTTAGAGACCAACTAAGAAGGCTTGGCAAGAATCAGGAACCATGCTAATCAGCTCCAAAATGCAAAGGCTACATTCTTTGCCAATGATACACCCTTCCACCAAGTTTAATACAAATCTGGCTGATAGTTCTTCCATAATAAGGTGAACAAACCTTGCTTTTGTACCATGTACTGTATGGCAAAATGCACGATGAATACCGGATGGCGTTCTCATAACGGTCAACAATAACAAGGGTTTTTATTGTCAGACACACAGTAGCTACAGTGTAGTTATGGCAGTGAACATATTTCCCGAGGTCAACTTGGCTGCGTCACAGAAGTTGCGCAACCAGTGCAACGTGATACGGCACTACACAAACAAAAGCTATACAAGCGTTAGTCCATATATTTGATACACTATACTGGTGTTGACGAGAAAGATAAATAGGCAGTCTGTAATGGAGCGGCAGTGCATCGGTCTGCAGGGATTTAGCCTTGGGGTCGAAGGGTCGCCGGTTCGAGTCCAAATCGGACCCAAAAAATACGATGAGCAAGGCACGCGTCGGTAAAACTGACAGCCTCTTCGCTCTGCACTCTCTCCAGATGCGTGTCTATTCTACCTGTATTCTGTATAGTGTGTATTCATTTCCTCCGAGGTGATAAATAAAGGTTCATCTTCTTCTAATGATTGGCTTCTGTTAACGATAGCATTGATAGCTAGCCAACTGATAGAAGCCATCAACCGTTCCCACTGCTCAAATGTTCACACAACATATCAACGGACTGAACAGAGTACCTGAAATGAGACACAGCATCAGAGACTGTGAACACTCCCTGTTCAGAGTTATATTTAACATGTATTTCATGGTTTCAACACATCCTCTAGTGATGGCAGTGATTGATCTTCATACTGCTATCGTGTAGCTGTGGTGAGGGAGGAACTGTTGGATTAGTCAGAGATAAAAGAGCATTCAATGGTTAATATTATTCCCTGACATTTTGTTTTAAACGTCTGCCTGAGATTTCAACAAACTGATTGAACTGAAACCCCCCCCGACGCTCCGACTGGATGTCATTACTAATGTTCGTCTGTGATCAGCACATTTAAACTCCACTGTGGTAATGAAGTGAGTGTTATAGTCAAACCCAAATCAAAACACTTTATCATCTACCTTCTGATGGGGAAGAAAGAAGAGGAGGAAAAGTCATTTGAAATTGCTTGAGTCGATTTGTACGGTGATATAAACAGAATGTCCTGCCGTGAGAAAACGTGATGACAAACTGAGAGGAGAAAATTACAAATTTGTGAAGGACAGATATGAGAACAACATCACCCCTCGCGCAAAGAAATGTAAGCGGGGAAACTTCAAAAACTCTGGTGACAAGCGATGGCCGCCTGATAAGGAAGCCGGATGACAAATGAACGCAGCTTGGAGGTAAAGAGGAAAGAACTACAGCGTGTGGAAAAAAAATCACAAAGCAAATGAGAATAACTTTGATGCAGAAAACCGAATCAGCGTGGTCAAAGACGCCGCTGATCAGCAGAACAATAGACGAGCAGAGGAGGAAGGAATGTTGTTTCTCTCTGGACAAAGGACAGACTAATGCTCAGAACACTTTGTATACGTCTGCTGGAGGACATATGGGAAGAGACTTATAATACACTGGAGATATTCCATGAAGGGATGTTGAAGTTGAAGAATTCAAGTGTATGTCGTTATCATTCTGCTTCACAAAGGAATTCAGATAAGTGTTTCGAACGAGAACTGAACAGAACAAAACAGTGATGCATTCAGGTGCTGCGTTCTTTAATCAGGAGGAGAGTAAAGAGAAGCAACAACATCCATTCAGATGCTTCTTTATCAATAGAAAGTATCGACATTTGGTGAAATCGATTTTGACGTTCGAGGACAATGTAAACACACGGTCCACTTCCTCTTGTCTTCAGAGTCTTTGCTTTTGTAATGTGGAAACATGGAAGAATTACTCACATTTTTTACCAGCTTAAAAATACTTTGACCACAAAAAAGTACTTAAAGTTAAAAAGTAAAGGTGCAGAATGTCTTAAGAGAGAACTTTATGTTAAGTTATATTAATATTTCTTGATATATTTCTTACATTTTGGATGCTAAAAGGTATATGCCATAGTCCATCAGAAGGACTTCCAGATTTCTTTCAGATAAAATGGAGATGGCTTACCAACCGGACATCGTGATGGTGGTCAAACAGCAGGAGGCAGTTGTGATAAACACAGTGTAGTCATTTATAAAGTGGCAGAAAATGAAAGTACTCAAGTAGAATTACTTTTGAATTATACTTAAGTATAGTACTTCTGGCTCTACGGCTGTCAGACGGAGCAGTGAAGCTCATTCAGGTACAAAAAACAACGTCAAACAAATATGAAATAGCCCGAATAGATTAATAAATCAAAAGGGGAGAAGCTAGTCTGGATTCTTCACCAAAGTAAAAGTACTATGACCACAAATAAGTCCTCCAAGTTCGAAAGTAAAGGTTCATAGTGTCTCTTTTAAAAAGTATTAAGATACAGCATATTGTTAAGTTATAAATGTAAGTGTCTTTAATGATTTCACAGATTTCTGACACATTTTGGACACTTTGTGTACTATCTAATTAACTGGACTTCCAGATTTTTCCAGATAAAATGGAGATGGGTTAACAGCTGGTGGCAGAAAATGAAAGTGTTCTTATAACAAATGATACTGAAGTACAACATCTTGTTCATGCTCAGCTCTGACTGCATGTCTGCACAGCCGTCCACTTTAAAATACAACTCACTGTAGTCTGCCATGTTTTCCCTGCCCTCAGTTTCAGTTTTTTTTTTAGGTTTTAATGTTCTTTGTACATTCAAATGTAAATGTGGCATGAATACTTCACTTTTTTTTATTATCTATACATTTTTTACTTACTTTTACAACTTATTTTCTTGGATTGTTTATGTTCGCTCCACCAGATACCAAATGAAATTCCTTGTATGTGTAAACCTGATTCTGAATAGGCTACTATCAACTCTACGGCTGTCAGACTGAGCAGTGAAGCGCATTCAGGTAGTAAAACAACGTCAGAGTGGCCTGAATATAAATCATGAGGGGAGAAGCTAGTCCGTCTGATAATAGCAGGGCGACGTTGTAAATCGTAGGAGGCTCTGTCAGAAAGAGACGCCATGAGCCTTAAATGTCCTCCTGGCTTTTTGTCTTCATTGACCACTGGCTCTGTAACAAATGGCCTCACGCAGATTACAAAGATTTACTGGACAGCGGGGTTCGGATGGGGCGGCACCTGCTGAATCTAAGCCCTCCGTGACTTTCCATGAGCTGCTGTAATCACTCTCAGACAAATATCCTTTGTGCTCAGCTGTGGAGCTAGCCCCCTCTTTTGTGTCATCTTTATCGAACCATTATCCCGACCCGTGTCCGACGAGCTGACTCTATTAGCCGTATCACCTCCGACACTACGAGCTCTCCTTCATTCTGTCAGCTTTCTCAGAGCTGAGACCAGCATTTTTACATCTTTGTGGAATTTACCAACCGTTCACTCATTTACACATGTTGGCAGGAGCATGGAGCTAATAGGAATCCCTGGTATTAAATTGCCATAGTTTAATAAAAGGAATTTTATAAATATTGAAATCCCATATCAAAGCGATCCGTCACCCGTGAAGATAATTGAGACGACACCTGAGAGAGTCTGGAAAATAGCTGTGATTTTCTTACACAATCGTCTCTTTTTCAGGAGCTTTTTCCAGGAAAGAGATGCTGGTGTAAGAGGTTATTGTAGTCCCTCCTTTATATATTTCCTTTTGAACTAGAAACATTAAAATATAGATCCAGTGAGTGGATAACAATAAGTAATCACAAAGTAAAATTGACAGCCTGTGGGTAGAAAAATATCTAGGGATTTTATTGTGAAAGGAACTGCCTTTGTAAATATTGAAAGGAGTCATTGAGTTAATCATGCACAGATAATCAGGAAACATGTTCCTGCAGCGATGAGAGAAGACGAGGGGGAATATGAAGACATATTATAGAGAAACATTCTATATAACATCATGTAATCGTTAGAAAGTTACACATGACTTTGTATTTAATGAACAAAGAGAATACACGTTTAAAATAGATTTCAAGTATTTATGTTTCTAAAAGAATGACATCCTAACATTTGTCCTTTCCTAGGAATCCCCGTGGGGGCTTTGTGTTCACCAGTTGTCAACGACGTGCTGAAAAAAGATTAATAACAACGTGTAGTCTAGCAAAGTTAGTTCACAGATGGCGTGGAATTTACTATTCTGAGAGCATCACCTGAATGCATCGGAGGCTGCGGGGGAGACAAAGTGAAGATGGATGGGGAGTGTTTGTGTTCTGTCATGTGTTCATGTGTCAGCACATGTGCTCTTGTGTTCTTCTTACACCCTGAACACATTTGCATGAATGCATTGTGTATGTGTGTGTGTGTGTGTGTGTGTGTGTGTGTGTGTGTGTGTGTGTGTGTGTGGGTGCTATTTGCCGAACTCTTGAAAACAAGCTGCTAGAGATTAACAGAGTGTATCTTCACACCATCATGCAGAGGAGGCTTAATGTCGAAGTGTTACACACACAAACACACACACACACACACACACACACACACACACACACACACACACACACACACACACACACACACACACACACACACACACACACACACACACACACACACACACACAAAGACACTTCCTCTCGTGCTGAGAAAGCTTCATCATGATTCAGACATCAGTCAACACTCGGTGGAAGATTAAGGTGGCTTTATTTGGACGAGTCAAACAAGGAAACAGTAAATCCATGTAGACATCCTTTGTTAATCACACACACACACACACACACACACACACACACACACACACACACACACACACACACACATTCAGACTTCATTGATCTGGCAGCACACAGTATTAATACTTAATTCTTTAATAAAATTAAAAAGTAATAAGCGATTCCTTAGATCATAATTATTAATTGTGCAAATATGTATGTGTGTGAATATCGAGAGTGCAGCAGTTCAACTCTGAAAGCTGCAGAATAGAAGATATAAATAATAAATGTAAATAGAGGTCAGGAGGAGTAACAAATGCAATATGCATTAATACATGTACAGTGGATGAAATGGCAAACATATGTGTGTGTTAACGTTTGCTATTGAAAGGCTTTCTATGTATAGCTATATTGTTATTATCATTATTAAAGGGAGGCTCACACATTTTGAAGTCAGTCACAAGATAATATGGATGGAGTGAGGACTTGTATTTATAGGAAGACCCCTAAGTTAGCATCACCCTGGTTCCCTCGACAAAAAAACAATGGTTTTTTCCATTGGAATTTGGATTTGGATCTTTTCCTGATGCTCAAAGTAACATATTTCTTGTGGAAGAATGTTCTTATACCGTATTTGAGTCTTTTAACGAAAAACACATTCTAGAAGCCGTTGATTTCCAGATGAAGGAACAAAAATGGTTAAAATGCTGACTCATTTCAGGGTGTTAGGACTCATTCCTACACCAGAATAAAACAGGGAATAATTTACACAACGATAATAAGAACAACTCATTTAAAGAACATTATAACAACAGAATTATATAAAACCACAATCTGACTCCCATTGAAAACTGATGCGACCAGAGCGCTAACAAAGAGGTGTTAGCTTTAGCATCTTGCTAATAAGCACTTCATATCCACCACAGCACATCTCCTTGCCTCTTGTCGCAGTCTGGGATTGAACGGACAACTTCCCTCCTCTGTAGGTCACCCTCAAGAGGAGGACTTTTTGCCGCCCCCTCCAGCAAGAAGCTGCAGGTTAAATCCCAGATAGACTCCCACAGCAGGTTCCCCTCTCCTCCTTAATTCCCCGCGGGGATCATTAAAGCTGCAGCTAACGGTGAAATCAGAGCCGTGGAGATTTCTCCGTCCTGTGCAACGACTCCGGGAGGGCCTGATGGAGCTCAGCTGCTCACTCGGTGACGGTAATAAGGAGCAGAGGTGGAGGAAGAGTTGAAATCCTTCAGGTAAGAGTATCAATAACACTATGGGATGCTGCGCCATTAAAAGAGAAAGAAGTCCTGCATGAGCACGGGAGGAGTTTCAGTGACCAAAAGTAAAAGTACAGAATCAGCAGCACCCCGACTTGTAGGCGTTTCAAGTCAAGGTACAACTTTTGATGCAGTTTGCTCATTTCCTTTCAGGTGATTCTTTAGAATTAAACAAATAGAGTGGTGCAGGAATGAGTCATCAAACCCACACATGAGTCTGTTTGCGATTTAAAAGTGTGCATGAACAGCTATATTGTTATTATCATTATTATTAGAGGGGAGGTTCACACATTTTAAAGTCAGTCCCAAGAGTGAGGACTTATATTTACAGGAAGACCCTTAAGTTAGCATCTCCCTGATTCCCTTGACAAAAAAATAATGGATTTTTTCATTGATTTTTGGATTTTTCGCAGGACAAATATCTGGTAATATCTCAGCTTTAGTCCACAGACGTTATTTCAGGCTTTTGATGAAAAACGCATAGAAACCATTGACTTCCAGATGAGGAAAACAAAAAGGGTTAAAAGGCTGACTCATTTCAGGGTTTTAGGACTCATTCACACAAGGGTAATAAGAAAAACTCATTCAAATAAGTCAATGGTTTCTATAATGTGTTTTTGGTTAGAAGCCCCGAAATTAGGTCTATGCTAAAGAATAGCTGGAGAGATTTTCACTTTTCTTTCCTAGGAAATACAATACGTCAGACTGTTGAACAGAAGCATCTATGAGGCATACAAACAGCTGACTAAACAAACCATCACAACGCCGACACAGGTCCAAGTTTAGCTTCGCGGCGGGGGATGCACAGCCACACATTTGTGATGCTCTTCAGGATTCAAAACAACACAACCTGTGGTCTTCAGAGTGCAATACTGCATTCAAAGTGACCATTCACTCTGTGTTACTTGGACTAGTTTCCTTCCGTCACTGGAGCTACACAGAGAGGAGTTGTGGCTTATATCCATGTAGAAAATAACTTTACAGCCACGGCCAAACATATCGCTCTACTACTTTGTGCGCAGTCATGTTCCGGATGTATAACATCATCCGGAGACAAGAACAGATCAGACAGAGCGGTATTCACTGTCTGCAGAAGGTCAGCTTATACAGTCTTGTTCACAACAGCGGTGTGAACCCAAAATGTACATATTCTACCATGATTTCATTGCAACAAACACATCAAAAGGATTTCAAAATCACTACATAACAATACAGATGACTTAAGGTCCCAATTATTGCTTCGTTAAGTCCACATAACGTCAAGCAAAGAACGTAACCCCCTGAGACCCATGGGATCGTATATGATCTCAAATCTCATGTCGTCTTTATAGCGTCATATCTTCGAGCTCGAGACTTGCCGGATTCTTCCTCTAAAACTACAAAATCACAGCACTGAACAACGATGTCAAGTTGGTCACTGTGAGCCGTTTACTTGCGTTGGTGCCCCTGTGTGTGACATACATCATGTTTAGACCCCAAACAAAAGGGCCTTACTCATGTACAGAAGAAGTAAGAAGCTTCTAATCACTTCTGGAACAATCCTAACAAATGTGTGCAACCTATTGTGTTGACTGTGTCTTACAGTATGTTGGTTAGCAGTTCTGTTTTAATGAAATACGTTAAAAGAATTCAAGGTGCGTTTTTTGATTTATTTTGTTTTATGGCCAAAAATCCCCTAAAATAGTGTACAGAAGTCTTTAATGAGTGACATATAACATTACCTGAGGTTCTGCTGATTTCTGGGATGTGTACAACTTGATTATAGCTAGATAGATCGATAGAATCGGAGGATGAAACCCTCTTTATTAGTCACATACATGCACACAGCAGAGCACACACAGTGAAATTGGTCCTCTGCATTTAACCCATCCTAGTACTAGGAGCAGTGGGCAGCTATCGTGCAGCGCCCGGGGAGCAATGGGGAAGGGGGATTGGAGGTGTCCGGTGCCTTGCTCAAGGGCACCACAGCAGGGCCTAGGAGGTGAACTGGGACCTCTCCAAGTAGCAGTCCACTTTCCTTATTTCAAGTCTGTTCGGGGACTTGAACCGGCGACCCTACGATTCCCAGTCCAAGCCCCTACTGACTGAGCCACTGCTGGACAATAGTGTAAAAAATGACAATTTACTCAGCAAAAAAACTAAATATACATAAACGGAAATGTCCTAATGTGGGTCTCAGAAGGTTAAAATGCTGGTTTTCTGAATGGAAATTGGATCGATCAGGGATAAGCTAACACTGTATTGTCATGTGACATATATAAAGCAGCAATTTTATTCATCATGCCAAACACAGTTTATAATTTGCATACATTTACTCTAAAGCGTTGATTTTCGTCCAATATCTGAACAAATATGAGGTGCGGTAGACCTTAATATCAGAGAGTTGGAGCTCAGCAGATAACCCCCACACACCAGAACTCAGGCGCTGTTTTCATGAGCGCAGTTTTTTTTTAGATCACAGGGTTTTCTGTCCTCACACACACCAAGGGAACAAGCCTGAAGAGCGCTTTTACCAGGAGGCGTTGTTGAAGAGGGTTTTTTCTCATGGACAGATAAAAACGTCTCCTTTCAGTGTAACACCGTCCCCCCCATTGTCCTCGCCTGTGTTAGAGAGGGTGGTAACAAGAGGGAAGTCTGGCAGCTAAAAGCATTCCTGCAGGGTCGTCCTCATCGCCTCGCCACTCTCACTCATTGGTCGTTTGTTTGCAGAGGAACTCTCAGAGTGTATCCTCCTGATTTTATTGGACACCTTTATTGTTTTTGGTCTCGGTGTGGACACGGATGCTGGATGCTTTAATTAAAAGTGTTGGACAACATCCCACAGGGTTTAGGGGGCGGTGGGGGACAGTTGATGTGCCCTTTTGGTCCCATTTAAGTCAGGTGGTCAGATGGATGTGGGGAACATGTGTGAATCACAGTGAGGCTTTGTGTGGGCAGTAAGAGCCCAATGAGTGCTTTAACAGGGCAGCTCCACACACTGTAAAATGTATTCTATTTTAGGAAACTTAAAGGGACATCTCGGGAAAATCTCTCTCCAAAACTATCTAAAGCACAAACGGTAAAACAACACATCCCTGTTAAACCATTGGATTCAACAAGCCTTTCAGATTTGGCTCTCCTTCCTGTGTCAAATGGACAGCCTCAACAAAAAGCCAATGGGACTTTTCCCTAGGATTCTAGCAGAAAGTAAATCGCAAACAAAGATTAATGACAGTTGCTCATTTTGTTCGGCAGGATAATCTCCACATATTAACATCACTTTATCACTTTTAAAGTGAAAAGCAAATATTGAGCTATAAAGGAACTACAGCACGGTCACATGACTTCACGTCACCACCGCTAAGCTAAAGGAGGCTAATGTTGGGCTATAAAGGAACTACAGCACGGTCACATGACTTCACGTCACCAGCCGCTAAGCTAAAGGCGGCTAATGTTGGGCTATAAGGAACTACAGCACGGTCACATGACTTCACGTCACCACCGCTAAGCTAAAGGAGGCTAATGTTGGGCTATAAAGGAACTACAGCACGGTCACATGACTTCACGTCTCCACTGCTAAGCTAAAGGAGGCTAATGTTGGGCTATAAAGGAACTACAGCACGGTCACATGACTTCACGTCACCACCGCTAAGCTAAAGGAGGCTAATGTTGGGCTATAAAGGAACTACAGCACGGTCACATGACTTCACGTCACCACCGCTAAGCTAAAGGAGGCTAATGTTGGGCTATAAAGGAACTACAGCACGGTCACATGACTTCACAGTCACCACCGCTAAGCTAAAGGAGGCTAATGTTGGGCTTTAAAGGAACTACAGCACGGTCACATGACTTCACGTCTCCACCGCTAAGCTAAAGGAGGCTAACGTTGGGCTATAAAGGAACCACAGCACGGTCACATGACTTCACCTAAAGGTGGCATTGGGCATTATGACGTTTAGTCGTCATTTAAACACTTGTTAGCAACCATCATGCTGAATTTCACCAGTAGGGTATGGCACCTCCCACACAGGGTCCTGCATTTCCCATAAAGCCCTTTTTAATTATTACCAATAAATGAACCCTTAGAGCCACATATATCAAACTCCACACCTCAAGTAGGCTATGTACAGTATGCTAACTTGTGTTATGAATTTAAAGTATATTCAACTGTTTTCAAAGATTGAGATGCAAAAAGTAGCTTCTAATTATTGCTAATGAGCATTATTAATGACAGAGCCCCTTCTACTGTACACAACGTGATATTTCACATGCTGTGTGGTAGGCCTAAGACGACGGCAGCTTAAGGTGTTTTATTTTTTTACAGTGTGCTCTCCATTGTGCTGCGCCTCCACACATAAAAAGTTTCTCTGCTTCAATTTGTGCCAATCTGACTTTGGAGAAGGGGAAAATATGTTCTTTCTCCACGGTGATCCGTCTTCAAAGTGGGCCTGTGTGCACCGAGGAGGGGAGGGAGGGGGGGGGGTGATAAGTGTTGTGGATGTAGCAAATTTGAATACAATGACATAAAATAAAGCTGCTTGTCATGCTCGGCGGTTCTGCTCCGGCGGGCCTTTCCCTTTCTGTCTAAAGCTGCTCGACACAGTTCCGGATTTACCAAATCCTCCGAAGACGAAACGAACCCTGTCGCTTCATTGTGTGAGAGCTGCCGTCAAACAACCCCCCCAATCCTCACTCTTTCTCCCCCTCAGTGCAGATGGGGGGGGGGGGCAGGCAGGGAGTCAGGTTGCAGATTGAGCTTTTAAGCATTTGGGGATTGGTTTC
Source organism: Eleginops maclovinus (assembly GCF_036324505.1). NCBI lineage: Eukaryota > Metazoa > Chordata > Actinopteri > Perciformes > Eleginopidae > Eleginops > Eleginops maclovinus. Next base: position 2,654,352 of record NC_086371.1, read on the forward strand.
AATTTAATGCGACGGCGTAAAAAAACGAAAGATTCAATTTAAAGTAGCGGGGGGTCTCTGGGGGTCACCTGGTCGAGAGTGCCTCGAAAATGACAGGGAGAAAGAGAGAGACGCGGGGGGGATAAAGAGATAAGAAGCAGAGCGAGATAATTATGTGAAAAGCTGCCATGTTACAGGAAATAAGGGAAATTAAAGTATTATAATTAGTGTTGTCTGTGTTTTGTTCAAGCGATCTGTATCTCCAACTGGGAACGATTCTAAAAGGCTTAATGAGAAAATAGTTTTATAATTGTTCTCCTCTTGGTTAAACAGTCAGTTTTTTCCCCTCATTAAAGAGTCCCGGATGGTATGAAGATTATGATAATAACTTTGAGAAGAAAATGACTTGATAACCTTTCGCTGGTTTAAAAAAAAAACAACATCTGGTTAGACGTGCCACAGAGATACAGGGAGGGAGAGATGTTCTGAAAACATGTTTTCAAGGTTAAAAAAGAAAGACAGATGTAACAGAAATATCATTCAGGGTGCAGGAGGGCTGTAGAAACATAATCACACAACGATTTCAGTCAATAGAAATTAAATATGACGAGCAAAGAGTGAAAAAATCAAATTCCCAGTTGGAAAATCCAAATAAACAAGAGCCTCTTTATTTTTAAACCCCTAAATGAAAGTTTAATTTTGATGACTAAAATAAAGATATACTAAAAAGATGTAATTGTATTTTTAGTCAACGTTTAAAGACACTATGTTTTCTACGTGCACAGAACTTCTCAGAATCATGGTTGCAACCTGTACCTCAAAAGGTAGCCCCGAACACAACGATCCAGGGTCTATTTTCCTCTAAACAATAACAAAACAACAGTTCTGTAATGAAGAAGACTTAAAACTAGAGATAAACTATGAATTAATTAGGAAAATATTCGCTGGGGTAATAAAACAAGAGGTAAGTAGTGGGCTTCAGTTATCAGACCCTGAGGTCGCCCCTCAATCTAAACAAACTCAAACTTCTGGCCTGCAGGATTCAACGCACATTGCGTAGGATCATCTTCATCCAGATGCTATAAATTAATATTGGTAAGCGTCGTTAATAAAAAAAAACAAGAAGAGGTGCGCCGTGATTTGACATCTTAGTGATTTGTAAAGGTGTGTAAAATTCCCAAAATGAGGCCCCAGGTTTGGTAGAAAGGTTTGAACAGCTTCTGAAAAACAGACAGGTTTTTATTTGTGGTCCTTCTGGGTACATTTAAAAAGTCTCCACCTCTGTAGTGTTCATACTGCGTCCACCAAACCATACTAATTACGTGGCTCCAGATTTAACACTTTCTCAAATGCCCTTCTAAGTCGTTCAGGCGGCGTTTCCTACCATCGTCCAGGGCATTTGAATGATTTCAAGGCAACTGTGGTACCAGTACACTGTAAAAACGTAACATCTTACGAGTGTATTTACCTAATATGCAGTCAGAATATGTCTCTACACTGGGTATAAGACATATAACCTAAGAGGTAACATTGCAGTGAGATATAGGGTCTTTGTCTTTACGTTTGAAACAAGTATTCTTGTACATCTTTACTGGAACATCATCAGAAAACAGAACACTTCTGAGCATTTCTGGCTTATTTTGAGACACATAATGTACTGATGCTGGTTCAAAATAAGTCTTTCCAGTTAAAAACAGGATCTAATCTATCTAAATATCCCATCTTATTTCAAGGAATCTCACCAAGCAAATGTTGACTTGTTCTATTGGCAGTTTTTTTTAATTAAAAGCAAAAACACCTTGTTTTTATTTTTGTTTTACTTGATTTTGGAGCAGCATTTTTTCCTGTGTAAGCCCGCAAAAGCAGCTCTGAATTCTGAATCATAAAGGGAGATCTGCATAGGATGACATTCTTTAATTTCTTTTCCCAAAAATTCGATAAATGAGGCCCTTAAGGTTTGGCGGAAAGGTTCAAACAGCACCTGATGCCGTGTGTTTGTGGTCTTCTTGACTCTCCGATACAAACTTTTCCTGGGTGCTTTTAAAAAGTCCTGCCAACTTAAGCTCATTTGAGTGCGAGAGGCGGACGAAGGATGGGGTTGTGGAGGATGTGCATTCAGGTGGAAGGAGCTTGAATCGGACCCAGATGGCTCCGCGATAAAGTGAGCCGAGCCGACAGCCAAGCAGCAGCAGCGAGCGGCTCACAGAGCGGCGGGCAGAGAGTAATTAAAGGGGTTTCTAAAGGGGCCGTTTGATGTAAAGCTTCCCAGCAGGACTCGCTTTCGCGACGTGGACGGGAGGAGCGCTAACGTGACGGTTGGCATTAAATCTTAAAACACTTTTATTTGTTCCTGCGCGAGACAAACAAACGGGAGGCTTTGGAAAACCTGACAGGAATTTAAAAATACTCGGCGGTTTAATTAGGCCGCTGGTGACCCGGGTGAGCTAGGGGCGGGTAAACAGCCTCATGCCTTTTGGTGTTGTTGTTTGGATGCAGAGCCACCTTTCTCTCAGGTAACCACTCACTTCCTGCACACATTTCAAACAGACGTCTTGGTTTCTGTGGAAGGGCACCGCTGCTGTTTATCTGCCAGCAATTAGCATGGCAAACGCTCCCGCTCCGGCCTGCGAGACTCAATCAGCGAGTGCATTAGCGGCATAAAGACGACGGGGGGAGAATGCAAAGAGAAATACACATGACAAGAGAAAGGAGACGAGCTCAGAGAGGAGGAAAGAAGATGTCGAGAGAAACTAAATCAGCCTCAACGCAGATGTGCTTACAGTGGGGATGATTAGCTGCAATCTCTGGAGGTGCGTCACGTTATAAGGCAAAGGAGATGATAGGTGGTTGAAGAAACACACTCCTCAATGTCAGTTTCCGTAATTTATTGACAAGGATGACGACACCCTGAAACAGAGTACAGTAGTATAACAGTATAATATATATATAGTATAATATAATAGTGGAAACAGTCTTACATGAATGAGTGGACGAACGTCTCAACTCGAGGCGGAGTGAATGAACAATGTTGAAACTAAAATGGCCGCTCGGCACTACCGGGTCAGAGCACGGCATAACCGGGCAGCGCCAGCAGTGACACTGCCCTCTAGTGGCCGGCGATAAACTCTTCAGTGGTGTCGTCCGCATCGCAGGAAATTAATCCTCATCCCCAAATTTTCTACAAGCAAACATGTAATCGGAGCATAACAATTGTAGAAGCAGCGATTTGCAGGTCGGAATACGTCTAAATATATATGTTTTTAGATGTCTGTGTTGTTTGAAGAGCGTTTAAAGCGGCTGTGATTTACATTTGTTATAATGAAAACGTATCAGATGTGTAATGTGAAAAAGAGGTGATGAATCTATAGAGGATTATCCACAACTCCCCTCGGATTTAAGGAGGCTTTTATTGCATTTCTGTCAATCCCACTACTTTACTGCTCTGGTTCATTTAATATCCTGGCATTTTCCAAGCAAGATATGTAAAAGTAAGCTTTACACTTCCTGCTCAGAAGCTGAACATTAGACAGATAAAGTTACAGAGAAGCTGGTGAACAAAGTGGAGCATTTAGCAGCTAAAATAGATCTAAATACACAACTACTAATTCATTTTCAGGTCAAAATACGTCTAAAAATAAAGGTTTTTTGATGTCTTCGTTGTTTCAAGAGCGTTTAAAGCGGCTGTGATTTATATTCGTTATTATAAAGACATATCAGATGTGTAATGTGAGAAGAGGTGATGAATCTATAGAGGATTATCCACAACTCCCCTCGGATTTAAGGAGGCTTTTATTGAATTTCTGTCCGTCCCACAACTTCTCACTGCCCTCGTATTTTTAAAGGAAAAATATGTAAAAATAAGTTGTCCACTTCCTGCTTAGAAGCTGAACATTAGACAGATAGAGTCACAGAGAAGCTGGTGAACAAAGTGGAGCATTTAGGGACGGACACAACTATTAATTCATTCATTTTCAGGTCAAAAAACGTCTAAATATCAACGTTTTTAGACGTCTTTGTTGCTTCCAACCATTTCAAGAGCATTTAAAGCCGCTGTGAATTGCATTTGTTATGATACTATTCAGATTTACTGAGCTCATTAGGTGGATTTCTGTCAGTCCCACAACTCCAGGTGACTCACTGCCCTCGTAATTTCCCACAGAAAGACGTAAAAAGCCTCTTTCTACTTCCTTCTTAGCAGCAAACAGCAGACAGACGCAGTTAGAGAGAAGCTGGGGAACATACTGGAACATTTAGCAGCTCAAATAGGTCTGGATATGGACACACACGACTACTAATGAGCCATCGTGTTGCTCTGTAACTGCTTCACGAGGAAATAAGCTACCACTAACAACACATCAGCCTCAATGTTGACTTCAACTTGTTTCTGTTATCGCCTACATGGTCAGAGTGTGTGTACATCTGATCGTTAGAGTCATAGGAGATGAGGGAGCATGTTCAGGATTGACCTGCAGCTCTTGTCGTGACTCTATCTATCTATCTATCTGGGAGTTGTAGTGTTGTTGTTTAGGTTGATCTGATTCAATAATACTGGAACACAAACTGGACACTGGAAGTGATACTACAATACTGAAGGATTAATGAAGGGCATGGCCAACGGAAACAGGAAATACAAAATAAAGTATGCAGGGTATTGTCTTTGGGTGTGCATATTTAACTGACTCTTAGATTGGACGTAAACCTCTGATGAATACACGTCTATACTCCCAAAGAAGAGGTGGCACCTAAAGCCTAACCCTAAAGGTTAAGATGTAAGAAGAGCCGTAAATCTGAGGCCTACTGAAAGGATTCCTCAGAATTCCTAATATCAAACTATGTTAATATATGCAGAAAGTAATACAAAAGAATTCGCTTAAAAGTAACTTGACATAATACCAAGTCTGGGCTGCAAAATATAGCCTTTTAAACAATTCTGGAGATAAAGTTCTGAGTCACCAAATCCATCGTTGAATGAGCTGTGAAGACACAGGTAACAGACCAGGTAACAGGGTCTCTGCGCCCTCAAACCAAAATGCAGATTTTTCCCCGTAAAATGTGAAAGTGATGCAAGGAAACAATCTCTCTGTTGGTCAGAAAGGGTTTAATGAGTCCAGAGATATGGAGATGGGGTCAGATGTCTGGTCAGACGGCAGAGACAGCTTATGGAGGATAAATAGGGGATGGATGTCCGATGGGTCTGCAGGGGGACGAGTGGCAGGCAGCAGGCTGACACTGAGACTGAGATTTCTGATCCTTTCTTTACTCTCCTTTTTTCTGGAGAGGAAAGTAAAGAAACCGGAGCTCTGGATTTATTTGTTGTTGGAGGTGCAATATATGACTCAGCAGCTTTAAGACATGAAGACACTATTACTTCCCGCTTCGCTCTGAAGGAGGATTTTCACCTGGAGGTGGGCGGGGCTTCATTTAGACCGTAAGTGACGTGAGCGCCTCGTGCTATATTCTCCTAGAAAAACCCTGAAAATAATATTGTTAGCGAATGATTACACACATTTTAAAATGATCTTACTTCAAAATCCTTTTTATGAATCAATTAATCCAAACAGAAGAAGAAGATTTAAGTCATGAAATAAGGCGGGGTCCTTTTTCTTTATACTGCATAGTTCAAATGTGTTGTTTAGAACATGTTTGGACAACTAAGGCAATACAAAAGAAGTCAATTCAATGCCAAAATGAAAAGAACTCTAGCCTGCTGTCATTTCCCTTTAATTCTCACCTCTATCTCTTCTCAAGCGACAGGAGGAGAAAGAGCATCAGACGCTTCAGAAAGCAATCTGATGGACCGTGAGCGAAAGGTGCTGAACTTCCTGTTTGCTCTCCTGACGGCCGTGTCAGAAACAGGATGTCGAATCGGGGCCTCGTGTCTCGTTTCCCCCCGACTTCACTCCCACTCCCATCTCGCTGCTCTGTACACACATCTGCCGAGGAAGAACGCGATGCTTTGAATTGCAAAAGATGACAAAACTCTCCTTCTGCCCGACTCTGGTGTAACGAAGAAAGCGTGTTTACAAAACGATACGATCTGCAAATGGAGCGGGAAACTCTCCGGGTGAGACGGAGTCCAAGAAAAAGAAGAAGTGTGTCTCCAATGGGATGAGCTGAATACAATTATAACCAGGCCTGATTTATTCAACTTAAACACAGTGTTTGCTTTTGATTAATGGATTAAAGGTTTGCTATTATGCACAATATGGCCCCTTTGTGAGGTCACAATGTTCTTTTGGGTTGTGCAACCGTTAGCCACTAACCAACTAAGGTAAGCCCCGCCCACCTGATCAATTGAATCTCCTCGGAGAGCGCCATTCTGTTTTTTAAACCAATCACGTCTCAGAGGGGGCGTGGCTAGCAGCAGCTCATTAGCATTTAAAGCTACAGACTCATAATCAGTACTTTAGGAACAGGGCTGAAACAGAGGGGTTTATGGGATGCTGCGATGATCTGTTTGGTGTTCCAGCCAATCAGAGACAGGTTCTGCATATATCTGAGACCTGTAATCTATTGTTTAATATGACCTTCAAGGTTAAACACCCAGTTATTGTTACTGATTCCTTTCCTGACACTCCTTAAAATGTGTGTCCTCCAGCAGCGTGTCTTTATCACTTCGGTGTGATTCAGTCTCTCTTTCCTCCCATTTACAGTTTTTTTCTTTCCGTTCTAATATCTCCTTCCCATTCTGTCTTCCTCCTTTTCTCCATTTCCTTTGCTCTTGTCTAAAATTGAGAAGAGAACAGCTGGTAATTGAAGATCATTGTCTTTCCTCGGGCCCTCAGGATTGGCGTCATCAGCCCTGTTTTTTTCGGCCCTCTCTTTTTGTTTGCGCCCTCTTCATTTTCTTCTTCTTCTCCTTCTCTACCATAAACTCCACAAGCTCTTTTTGAAATTGGATTTTCATTTGAGGTGGACCAGGAGCACCCATCGTGTTTATGCCGCGTTCCTCCCATCAATTGGTCTTTCTCTTTTCTTCACTTCATTTCGGCGCGTTCTCTCCTCTATCTCCTCCTGTGAATTATCTCCCCTCAGACCAGCTCGGACAGCTGCTCCATTTTCCTTCTGACGGAGCTTAAATAAATATATATTAAAACTGAAATCCCTCTGTAGTTTGGAGTGGAGCTGAGTGGAAATAGAAGCTGAGAAGATCGTGATCGGGTAGACTGTGTTCCTGATTCTCTGCTGAAGCACAGGGCGCTCTGACCTTCTTCTACCTGCTGCACAAAGACCTGCACATACACAACAAACTGCTTGGTGTTGACCTGACATCAAGTATGTAATGATGTCAGGTTCACTGGTGATGAAACATGACAACTCTCTAAACACTTTAGGTATGATTGCTTAAAAACAGCTACAAGAAACTAAACGTGATTCTTTCCAGTGCTATTACTTTCCCTGTGTTCCTTTCTTTCTCAGAGGGAACTGATTTCATGGATTACATCAATGCATTACTAGAGAGGTGCCGTGTCCACTGTGTCGTGGTTAGGGTTTTAAAGTTCAGCTCCGCTCTGATGCAGTGCTTTCACCGGGAAGTGGGCAGGGCTTAATTTTGACCAGAAGTGACGTTAGCGCTTCGTGCTACATTTTTCTAGAAAAAACAATATTGCTAGGGAATGAGTTCACACATGTTTGAATGATCTTAATTTAAAACCCTTTTTATTCATCAATTAATCAACAAAAAAAAGAAGCAGAGAAGAAGATTTAAGTCATCCCTCTTTGTCTTTTTTAGACTGCATGATTAAAATGTGTCGTGGTTAAGGTTTTTATTTACGACATACTGTTGATAAATCCCCCAAAACTATATTATGACCCTCAGAAAAAAAGTACACATACATTTATATTCCTCTATGGCTTATCGACCTTCACAGAGAAGGTAGAAAGGTGCAGGAGTGAGTCCCAAAACCCGGGAATGAGTCAGCTTTTTACAACTTCTGATTCCTTCTTCTCGAAGTTAGCGTTTCTGTTTTGTATTGTTTTTGTTTAGATGTAAAAAAATAAGGCTTGTTTGTAACACACGCTGAAAAGATCTCCAGGTTTCGTTCTACAATATAAAACATGTCAGTAAATACCCCACTGGTGAATTTAAAAGCCGCGGTCGCTCACGAGAGTCTAAATGAGACGACTAAACGTCATCACGCCAAACATTAGCCACCTTTAGCTTAGCGCTGGTGACGTGAAGTCATGCGTCCGTGAGTTGCTTCTTTCATAAATCACAAGGTGCTGTTTATGTGTGGAGATTATCCTGCTGAAGTATGATGAACATGTTTGCACTATTTCTGAGTCCAATGGAAAAAGCTGTAGCGATGCCCACTTCCATTCGGCTAAAAAAAAGACTCCACTTCAGCCAAAAATAAGTATCCACATTTTCCGTTCACTTTTGATAAAACCTAGGCAGCCATTAGTTTAAACTCAGAGAACAAGGAAGAAATCACCAACCATTACAAAGTACGATCTGGCTACCCTGAGTCCACCCAAATCTCTTGAGGACCTAATTATAGAGAATAAAGCAACGTGTTGTCCATCATGAAACATAATCACCTTTATAAGAATGCAATGTTTTCTGCTTGATTGGTGGTTTAGCACAATTACTGATCACATACTCGCCTGATGTATTATTGATATGAAATGAGGTGGGAGGGTGAAGCAAGGGCCGAGGAAGAAGCGGGAAAACACTTGAATGCACCATGGCATTTTTCAGAAGCTCGTGCTCTCTTATTGTAGTTCTAAAATGGCTTTGGATGGTTCGGATTAGACTACAAACATTGTGTGTTCCTGCAGAGAGCATATACTCAGAGATGTTTTGGTTGCAAAGATTTATTCATCGTTTTGCAATTCAATATGCGTCCCAAAAGTCAGCCCCGTTTTAATTTGACACTCAAACAATGGGCTTCGTTTGGGTTCTTTGTCAGGTTGGTTTGATTTAATCTGCTGGGAGCTCCAGAAGGGCGGAGTCTCTGCGGATCGCCTCATCCCTCCGACACATCCCTCAATCAATTAGAAATGTGTCCTGTTCCAAAGCCGGGCTGCGTCAGCCCATGAAACCATGAAATACTGTATATTGGCTTACACTATATATTGAGCGAACCCTGCTCCCATCATCAACATGACTGGCACTTTATTGCAGCATGAAATTAAAAGGATCTTGTTTTATGGCGGGGGGAACATCACTCTCCGGTTGGTGCCGTGGCGTGCCGGGTGATGTCAGAGCGGCCGCCGTTATAAACAGGCTGGGATAATGCAGGAATCAGCGATCCGAGCACTGAGAAATTAGCTTGTCTCTCTCCTTCACTGTTATTGATCACCTGACTTCCTTATACATTTCCACATAATAGGCAGCACTGACTTAATTAGTCAAAAGAGAAGCTGGGTAATTACATGTCACTTTAACAATGTGTTTTATTGCATACAAGCTCTGGTGGTACCATGCGGATCTAATGGTGGATTGAATGCAGAGTGGAATAGGGAGGGAGGGATAGAGAGGGAAAGACGGAGGATGTTTGAAGAAGGGGAGGATGGAGAACATGGCGTGTTGTTTTTGCTGTAAAACATACACTGTAATATCTCACATGGTACATTAAGAACATGCATTCCCATTTATTCTCTTTGTTTATATTCTCCAACTGATTCCAGTCATCTCTCTTGGGATCTTTTAATCAACGCAGAGCAGCTGGACACACACATGATGTTGCCCAACATTTAAAACCCAACATTTGAAGCCTGCAGGACTTGTATTGTGGAAATGCAGGATGCAGTGTTGCAGAGCGTCATGCCTGGTGGGGGGAAAAGGTCAAGTGGAATACCTGACATAAATCCTGCTCCATTTATTAAATGAGTATGGTGGAATTGGATGTTGACAAACTGCAAAATAATGGAGAAAATACAAAGATGTCATTCACCCTGGATATTAGAAATAAAAGTACATCTCTTTATGAGCATTAACAGAGGCCTCTTCTTCACTATTACCTAATCTAATGTAATTATTACTGAATGCAGGAGTTGTTAATAGTTTGAATGCTGCTGAAACGTCACTAAGATGTCTATTGTTCTGCAAATACTTCATCCAGTGAAGCTATTACTTTAACAATGTAAACTGGACGAAGAAAAAGGCCCTTTTTTAGGCCTATTTTCCATTTATTCAGAGAATCCTCAGCAAGTGTTATCCTTGTTTCTTAACCTGCACGTCTTAGCTTCGACTGAATGGCATACATATATTTTTAAAAGCATCTTAGGCTTTACTGTCGTGAAAATGTCTCTAAAATATTGCATCTATAAGAACTGCATTTGATGGAATGGTGCAAGAAAGCCAAATAAAACCAGAATCAATTGAGAGTGTAATAAACGGATGAAAATATGCCTAAATATTTAATATTGTACTAAACTGAGGTTTTAAAGCACCGATAAATTAAACTGTATGTATACACAGTTTAATAAATAAAACAATCAGTACATTTATTCTTATTAAAAGTCAAATATATCTGTTGAAAACACAATTTCTCAAATGAATTTTTGTGAAAAATATAGATTTATGTCAACGAAATCCACTTTAATAAAGACGTTCGTCGCAAATTCATGCACATTGTTTGGGGAAAACGTAAAAAGAATTGGTCATTAATGTTCAGGATGTGTATTCTAATCAATCATTTGGGGGGTGGGGGGGTTGGGTAGGGAAAATAAGTTAAAGCCATAGGTTCAGGTTATATAAAAACAAAATCCTTACTTTTAAAAATAGGTCAATTTGACGCAAACACCACAGAAGCGTTAACAAATGAAACAGAAAACTGGAGAAGAAACAGGGGTTAGATTCTCCTCTGTGCCGCCGCCCCGCCCTCCTCCTCTTTGACAGGAGTTGATTTGATTGCCCTTGATTTTTTTTTTTTTGTTAAATCTGTATTTCTGGGGCAAGACCAGGAGGAATTAGGTTTAAAAAGGACTCACTCCATATTCAAAATCTCATTCCTGCATCACTTCCTTCACAGGCCGCGGGCCACAGACTTGAAGCAGGTTTCAGAGTCGTGTCCGCTCAGTCCTCACCATCTCCGCAGCTTCTCTCCTTTTTTTTTTGTTGAGGAGACGCTCCATTTATTCGAAGGATCAGCTGTCAGTCCTGTCTGTCAGGAAGTTTTTAAATGAGCTCGTCGACCTGGACGGCGTTTTGGAGACGGATTAGACTCCATATTTTAACTGCAGTCGCAGTGGAGGGTAAAAGCCACCAAAATGTCTTCTTTTTTCTTTATGCTGATATCTTGAATTGATTCAGTTTACATACATTAACATACATTAAGGCGGCCTAAAGTGCCAGTGTTAGTGAAGTGAGGGTCGTTTAAGGAAACAAAAAGTTAGCCGAGCTCACTTTGGTTTTACTTCCAAATTGAAAAAGTTGTGAATCCTCTGAGTTTAATTTATTTTCCTTTACTGGCGTTTCAACTTGTCGATGGTTGCTGTCATGTAAGTGTCATTTTTTATCCAACAATTGGGTGTCAGTCATGCTTGAACAAAAGCTTTATACCCTTTCCTATACTCAAAATGTAAATGCCTGGCATTTTGAATTCACTTAATTATAGACGTTTCTTTATTTCTTTTGTAACGCAGCGTGGCTGTAAAGCAAAAAGAGGTGCAGACGTGTAATTACACATCTGAGAGCACAGGTACTGTGGTCTGTCGACAGTAAAGACACTTTTAGAGAAGTAAAACTAAGACATTTAATAAAGGGAAACTTGTTGGTCAAACCAGGACAGGACAATATCTAACATTATATTACACAATCCTGTAACGGCTCACTCAGGACCACAATGCACACACCAGAAACAGGTACAACATATCTTTTAATCCAAAGATTAAAACACAAAAGGTTCACTTGGAGGATCAGAACTGATAAAGAAGGCTTAAAATGTGAAACAAAAACACAAGGAGACAAACAAAGAACACTAAGTCAGGAATATGGTCACGAGCGATGGCTGGCAGACTTGGTATGACGAGACAACACCAACTGGGACAGGACGAGGGGAGGCGGAGACTTTAGCTACATCCCATGTCCCTTCACTTGCATCTACACATCCCTCACTTGCGACTTGTCCTTGTCTCTTAGTCACTCCCACCAGGGATGCACGGAGAGACGCACGGAAACCACGTGAAGCGAGAGGAAGCAAGGAAATGAGTCTCAAGAGCAATGGGATGTCCTTTGCATATACACAAGGTAAGGGCGCACAGGTGAAGACAATCAGGGCGGGGACGCACAGGAGAGGTTTCTACAAAATAAAACAGGAAGTCACAAGACAAGGCAGAGGGCAAAGGCTTGAACCAAATAAGTCCAATGAAGAGAAAAGGTTCGATGGACTCCAGACTTAAAGTTATATAACTAATAATGCAATACTAGTAAACCGAAGATGCTGTTCCCATAGGAGCAGACTATTTTGGTACGTTCATGGCATCTTGTGTCTCTGTAATCATCGAGTTATTGATGTTTTGTCTTGCACAAGTAAAAACATCTTTGTCTGCATTACATAATAAGGAGAAATGTTCTTCGCAGCCTTAATCACCACACAGTAATAATGCAATTATCTTGTCTGTTATTTATGGATGTTTGATGTTTGTTTTGCACAAATAAGAATATCAGAGATATCTTTGTATGCACGCAGAACTACATCAGCTTAATCAACAAACAATCACAAGAGATGTTTTTTACTCTGTGTAATATTCCAGATCATTTAATTTGGGAATAAACCTACGAGAGTTTCATTCTGTCGTTGGTCAGGGTTATAGTGTTCACAAAAACGTATCACAGAGGGGTGCAGGAATGAGTCCTGAACGTCTGAGTCCTGTCCCCTCGTCTGGAAGTCAATGTTTGTTTGTTTTTTTGACGTCTTTGTGGTTAAGGTTCATTTGAGTTTATTTGTAAAGCGCATTTTAAGACACAAAGGCAATAACATGTAGTAATAATTAAAAACAAATCAAAAGAAGTACTTTTAATAAAATATCTCATGAAAGGAATAAAAGAACGGATGCAGCAAAAAGTGCGTAAGTGCGATGATAAGGCACAGCTATAGGATCTCAGACGTCAGATGGTTAAAGATGAAAGATTCAACTTTATTGTCATTGCACAGAGTACAAGTACTAGGACAACGAAATGCGGTCTCTGCATTTGACCCATCCTAGTGTTAGGAGCAGTGGGCTGCCATTATGTACGGCGCCCGGGGAGCAGTGTAGGTAACCAGTGTCTTGCTCAGGGACACCACGGTGGCATTTGGTCTTTCGGGGACTTGAACTGGTGACCTTCCAGTTCCAAGGCCAAGCCCCTATGGACTTTGCCACCACCGCCCCTACTTTGCCACCTCCGCCCCTTAGACACCTGACATAAGGTTTGTAGTTAACAAAAGGTTACAACACTTTCCTGTTTTGTCCCACAACACAATGAGGTAGCTTGTATAGCTCAGCGTTAGCATTTAACTTCTGCCGATTCCATTTATGCTTCAAAAATAATGTGGAGATTATTCTGCTGAACCAAAGGCCACTGCAATATACCGAAATCCAATGGGAAAATCCCATTACCTTTAATCAAGGGAGTCCTTCGGGCTCGGGCCTACAGAAATACATCATCACTTCACACGCTATGGGATTTACTGCATGGATTTTCATGAAACTTGGTGAAAAGATGTAACATTGGCAAAGGAAGAGCGGATCCCATGCACGCATTATTTTTCACTTATGGAAAAAGTGGCCTTCACGGAGGTCGGTGCTCTCTGAGAGCCCGTATAGTCATCATCATGTTTTTCGGTACATCAAATGCTCTGCAGCCTTCACGCTGTGTGGGAGCAACAAGATTCAGGTATCCTTGGACTTTATAAAAGAGGGATGCAACAGCTCAATTCAACGAATCAGCCTTCAAAGAAGATCTGTAGAAAGAAACAAGGTAAAGATTACAAATACTCAGACGTTTTTATAAATGCAACCAGCAGTATTCTGTTTCATCTTTTTCCTTTACATACTTCACCTATTCCTTCCTCTTAGTTGCACCATTATTTCACGGATGTACTCTTTTTAATGCCTTATCATAAACTACAACAGACGTACTCCCATCGTACATTTGACAATAACGCTTTTGAATTTTGAATTAAATCATTCCACCACAACTCTAGGACCTCCTAGGTAGCGATTATGCTTAGAACAAACATAGAGATGCATACTTCACATTGTCTGCGGGTCGTACTATCGTTGGTTTATCTCCTTAACGGATTACCGCCACAAATATTCACGTGGAATTTACCCAGAATGTCAAATCCTGGATCGTTTATCAGAGTCTATTCCAGAATTGGTCAGAATGTGTGTGGTCGGTATTCCATCGCCATCCAATTACATCCCTGATCTCCTCTTTCATCCGGAGCTTGTCCCTCCTTCGTCGCAGTGTTTGTGGTCTTCGCCTCCGAAACTCGACCCCGCGTCTGAGCGCCCCTCCGCCCCTCTCGTTACATCCATTAGTGAGTCCCGTGGGAGGGATCACAGCCTCTGCTCCGGACAGGTAATGAGAGTTGCAGAGAAGTGGGTGGGGGGGTGGAGCTCACCTGTCGGCAGGTGGACGGCGGGGCGGAGGACATCCAAACCTCCCTTATCTGATCTGTTGTCTCCTAATGAGACATTGAGATGTCTGCGTGCCGTTGAAGTCTTTGTGTCCACCGAGGCTAATTACATCGCCGTCGTTTGGTGCGGGACAAGGTCAAAAAGAAAAAGTGAAATAAAGGTTTTTGATGGATAACGTTTTTTCAAACCGGGAAAGGAAATATGTTTTATCCTCAAGAGAGAAAGACAATAAGCAGAGGAGACACAATAACTACAGTAAAATACAACACGTATAACCTTGTATGAAATGCGTATACACACTATTAATAATACTTGTGGAGGAATATGAGATAAAAGCAGTAAAAGATCAGAAGCAAATTGTAATATTGGTCAAACGGTGGTACTACACCTTCTGTGTCAGCAACTTATCAGAAATGAGGGGGGCGGAGTTCACCTGTCAGCAGGTGGACGGCGGGGCGGAGGACATCCAAACCTCCCTTATCTAATCTGTTGTCTCCTAATGAGACATCGAGATGTCTCAACCGTTGAAGTCTTTGTGTCCACAGAGGCTAATTACATCGCCATCGTTTAGTCCGGGACAAGGCCCGGCTTCAAGGGGGAAAGTGATCTGGCGGGGGGGGGGGGGAGTGTGTCTTACCTGTGAATCCCCCTGAAGACAGAGCCTCCTTGTTCGGGTGCTCAGGTGGGAAGCGGGACGAGGGAGGGGAGTAGGGGGTCGTTTGATCCGGCACATTCCTCCCCTCTCAGGCAGCTTCTCAGGAGGATTAAAGAAGGACGTCTTGCGGGGTTTAAAGCGACGGCACATCGTCCGGTGGATTGGACGGAGAGGCGATGGACAATAGCGTCTCTCAGGACTTATTCCTCTCTTACCTTTCGAGGGAGACGAAAGACCTTTAGAGAGAGACGTGCTAAGTTCAGAGTCTCGACATTCACGAGAATATTTAGGATTCTTTTTTCGAGCTAGCTTACTTTACACCTGTTTAAACCAGTGGTACGCTTACTCAAGTACTGGACCCCCACTGCACTTTGTTTCCTACATCTTTAGTTATTTTACAAAATGAAGTTTATAAAAGGAAGTTTGGTCATAAATTAAACCAGCCCAAAGTGTATCGCTCTACTTTGAATGTACACCATGCTGTCCCCCATCTAGGGTAACACGGTACATTTCCCCTTTGTGGGACAAGTTAAGAACTTTACCTGAATTTGAAGACACTTTATCAATTAGCTGAATATAATTAATTAGCATATCCTTACATTCAATATATTTTTGACAATTTTATCATTTTTCAGTTTATTTTGTGTAACTTTTATCTTAGTTTTTTTTGACATTGGGAACTGTTGCAGAAGTTATTAAACACTACCTTTCATTGCAGGGCTTTTACTTGTACCGCAACATCTTTACAGTCTGTACTTTCAAAACATTTAGCAAACATTAACCCGATCTGACCAGACTTCTTTCTGCGGGTCGATACAACAGCTATTATCCCTTGCTCCTCCACAGCAACGGTCTGTTCTCCTTAGCAACAGTCTGTTAACTAAAAACAATTTGACCAATCAGAATTGAGTATTTAACTAAGCTTTGTAATTAAACAACTGGGACCTACTTTTCTTACAGCCTGCTCCTCTCTTCAAAGCCTTTATCCTGTTTCAGTGTGATGGATTTCGGTCCTTTCTTGAACGTCTCAGTCTCAGGGAATCCTGTGGAGAGAGTCAGCAGCTTCAGGTTCCTCGGGGTAAACATCAGTGAGGACCTGACATGGACACATCACACCAGGGTCATATCCAAGACGGCTCGACAGCGGCTCTTCTTCCTCCGCAGGCTGCGGAAGTTCAACATGGACTCCAGGATACTCTGCAACTTCTACAGGTGCACCATCGAGAGTATCCTGACTGGCTGCATCACCGCCTGGTATGGCAGTTGCACCGCCCTCAACCGTAAGACTCTACAGAGGGTGGTGAAAACTGCTCAGCACATCACCAGGACGGAGCTGCCATCCATGGAGGACCTCTACACCCAGCGGTGTAGGAAGAAGGCCGGTAGGATATTAAAGGACCCCCATCACCCCAGCAACAATCTGTTCTGTCTGCTGCCGTCTGGCAGACGGTACCGCAGCATCCGGACCAAGACCACCAGACTCAGAGACAGTTTTATACCACAGGCTATAAGACTGCTGAACTCCTGACCTGTGTGAATGTCTACTCACATCTGTTTATAGTACACACATACAGATATATATATATTATACACATCTGCCTTACATATCTGTTTATAGTACACATATCTATATATTGTACATATCTGCCATATACATCTGCTATACATAATATATGCATCTGCCCATACCTCCTCATTCAACAGTGTAAAGTGTTTAAATACTTTCAATGTATTCCACATATGTATATATTTCACATCCTCAAATCTTTATTGTTGTTACTGTAAATATTCTTCTCTCTTTTTGCACTATTTTATTTATGTTATTTGCACCATGTATGTTGAGTTGTTGGAGGAGCACGCGACATAAGATTTTCATTGCCAACATATACGCTGTATCTGCTGTGCATATGACCAATAAAACCTTGAAACCTTGAAACCATTTTATTCCTCCTCACCAACAGTCGACTAATGATGGCAAACTGCCAATGTGATCTAAAAAAAGACTCTGATCAGCTGCCAAATCTAATAATTGAAGAAGGACAGAAATGTTGAGACGGGAAGCGCTCGGAGCTGACGTCAGCTGGCCGCCCTCCGCCCTGCTGAAGTGTCTTTGAGCAAGGCACTGTGACCTCTTATCGCCCTCGGGGGTCAACAGGCTGCAAACATGGTACTGTGCTGATGTTATTGTTTGTTTTAATGGTAGTTTGTGCCTGCAAGCTCAGCTGTCAATCAAACACAAGCTGTGCTTAGAGGCCTGGATGCTAAATAAAACAAAACCCTTTGACATGATTTGAGAAAGAAATGGCATCTGTGATTTCATTTGGACTGCAATACTGGTGCAGTGATTTGGTTGTTTTTTTGGCAATGCTATTTTTCTGTTGGATTATTGCAAAAAAAGTAGCATAAAGCTAATAAACGTTTATGATACTTACCTGTCTTTTTCCACAGGATCATCACAGCTTAGTAACACCACTTCATGTCACCACCGCTAAGCTAAAGGAGGCTAATGTTGGGCTATAAAGGAACTACAGCACGGTCACATGACTTCACGTCACCACCGCTAAGCTAAAGGAGGCTAATGTTGGGCTATAAAGGAACTACAGCACGGTCACATGACTTCACGTCACCACCGCTAAGATAAAGGTGGCTAATGTTGGGCTATAAAGGAACTACAGCACGGTCACATGACTTCACGTCACCACCGCTAAGCTAAAGGCGGCTAATGTTGGGCTATAAAGGAACTACAGCACGGTCACATGACTTCACGTCACCACCACTAAGCTAAAGGCGGCTAATGTTGGGCTGTAAAGGAACTACAGCACGGTCACATGACTTCACGACACCACCGCTAAGCTAAAGGAGGCTAATGTTGGGCTATAAAGGAACTACAGCACGGTCACATGAGTTCACGTCACCACCGCTAAGCTAAAGGCGGCTAATGTTGGGCTATAAAGGAACTACAGCACGGTCACATGACTTCACGTCACCACCGCTAAGCTAAAGGCAGCTAATGTTGGGCTATGAAGGAACTACAGCACGGTCACATGACTTCACGTCACCACCGCTAAGCTAAAGGAGGCTAATGTTGGGCTATAAAGGAACTACAGCACGGTCACATGACCTCACGTCCCCACCGCTAAGCTAAATAAGTAACTTGAGTTAAGCTTGTTAGTGAATTGGTATTCAAAAGATAAATTGAATGATTTCATTAGATGCCATTTTCCATTTATGATTCATTCAGTTCAAAATGGAAATAATTCCACCTCCTTCTCTCTCTAGTCTGTGCACATTAATTAAAGCCAGATGAATTGAGTTTCCACTTTAAATCATACTTTCTA
This sequence comes from Eleginops maclovinus, assembly GCF_036324505.1. Taxonomy (NCBI): domain Eukaryota; kingdom Metazoa; phylum Chordata; class Actinopteri; order Perciformes; family Eleginopidae; genus Eleginops; species Eleginops maclovinus. The sequence continues at coordinate 2,672,898 of NC_086371.1, forward strand.
ATGGAGAGCTTGAAATAAATTAAAAGATGACTTCCATGGCAGGTCGTACAAACACGAGCTGCAAAAAGCCACAAGTTGCTATCGTCACGAGTTTCAGGAACTCTGAAAGAACAGTGTTGTGATCTCTTCAATGTACGTGCTTTTAAACCCTATGTATATGCAAGCACACACACACACACACACACACACACACACACACACACACACACACACACACACACACACACACACACACACAGCTATTAAGCCTCTTCCTGTCTGTTCCCCCTGCAGGTCTCTCGTCCTGTGGGAGAGAGAATGAATAATCAATCGGTCTTAAGTAGAGGGAAGCTTTACAACGTTGTCCCTTGGTCTGTCCATCCTAATGGCATGTGGCCCATCTTAATGGCTAGACCAGACCACGAAAAGCCCCCCCACCTCCCCAGAGTGGCTGTAAACCTGCTGGCAGCCTCAGGGCAGGCATATGCCAGATTTATGGTTTACATTTGATTCTGCCCGCAGCAGCAGAAAGTGGCAGCAGATCCAACCACAAAAACAATACGTTTCCAAAACAAGAGTCGTATCATCATCTCGGTTCTCTTATTTGTTCCTGTTTCATTTTCAAAAACACTCCTTGTGTCAGGTCTGGTTTCAGCTCGCTTTTTAAAACAGCTTTAGTTCCTGAATTGAAGTTGCCATAAAAATCAGTCCAAACCAACCAACAACAAGATGAATTAGGACAGTGAAACAGTTAAGAGGAGGGGTATCTTTTATTCCCAAAATATCAGAACTATTGTTGGAAGACTATTTAGTTTGAGACTGACCGTGTTTGTCAATCGCATCAGGTGATCTGGTATGAACGGATTTTTACAAAACTTTATCAACGTTTAGGGTCTTCTGTCTATCTGTAAGGAGTTCCCCTTCACATGTAGCTGACTTTGGTCCTATCAGGTAACACATGAAGCCCGAATAAACCACAGCACTGTGAATGGAGTCAAGCATTTCTTGTTGCTGCTTTTTTTGTGTCTGAAAAAAACTTTTCCCAAGAGCGTCAGACTTTTGCCGTAGTACTGCTGCAGATTCTGTAGCTATCTTTCACAAGTGGATACAAGCACCAAATATATCCATGCTCATCGCTCTGGGACCATTATTATAAAAAGCCTGTTGGCCACTTTAATTTTCAACCAATGGCAATCATTTTCAAATATGGCTGCCATTTCCAGCCAGGGAAACCGTATTTTACTCCAGAATTAGAACCACTGGATCAATATTGGTGATTTTGGTATTGAATTGAATGTTTTTCACATGGGGAATTCAATATACAATTAATACACTTTTTGAGTGTTTTTTCCGCTGAGTAGAAAAGCTTTTACAGTCTTTCAGTGACTGATGTACCAAAAAGACTTCCAGACAGCCTTTGCCTTTTTGTTTTTACTGATGGAAGAAATACAATTAGCTTCAGCCTGTTTAACCTTTACAGACTCCAGATTGAACACATTGTTTAGGGTTGGTGTGCACAGTGAAGCAGAGAAGCTGTTAGCCCCTGGTAGAATGGGTGGGAAGCCCCAGATGTTCAGTGGAAGCAGCAGCAGCAGCAGCAGCAGCAGCAGCAGCAGCAGCGTTTCCTCAGGTCTGCACCCTGTTGCTCTTCATTTTTCGCCAAGTGGCAGATCTGCTCAGTCATGAATGAGTTCATTACAGTGAGGACGGAGTGCGGGAAGGAGGGGAGGAAGTGAGTGAGGGATTACATGCATCCCACCTTCCTCCCCTGCTCTCCCTGATTAAGATGCATCTGCAGCGTCTGCTCGCGCCCCCAACGCTTTGTGCATTCATCACCCTCGGCTTAATGAAGTGATCAGAGGCTGAGATCAGACGCTGCAACAGAAATATTACTCCGTTGGCCTTTTCCCGAGCTTTCTGTAAAAACAGGAAACACTGACCCGAGGCATAAGGCTTGTTTTCCCTCACATTCTCTAAAAACTAAAGATAAATATGGAGTGTAAGTGATTACCTGTCCAGCCTCTCCAAACACAAACCCTCTCCTCTGAATAAAAGGACCATCGTTCATCCATTGCTCTTCAAACAGAAAGAGCAGGCTACGCCCCGGCCTCCCTCTCTCGCGCCGATGATGTTAATAAACTGTCAGCGTGTGGCACTTTGTAATTGGGTTTGTGCCTTGTTTAACAAAGAGCGATTGGATAGTTAGGAGGGAGAGCAGCAATCTATCCGCCTCTCCCGTGAAATGAGCCGAGTGTCTCATCCATGAATGTGTTATCCCAGAGGAGCGGCGTCTGAGATGTGTCTGTTATCCCGGGTAAATAAACCGAGGCGCTGAGAAACAACAACTCCCCCCACACCATCACCACCATCAACCCACCCTCACTCCTTACATCATAAAGTCTGTGTAATGCTGTCATAAACATGACACGACTCACGCAGTAACCGTTTGCACGACTTCGTTCACAACAAATGAGCCCGAGGTGCTTATTTATGACGTCGTGTGATTTAGAGACAGCCGTAAACCTGGGGAGGGAGAGCAGGAAGTCCTGGTAGGATATACAGATGACGCATTCAGGACAATGAGGCCTGAAGACTACAGATCCACATCCTTCAACTCCTCCCACAAAAAGGGAAGTGCCGCCATCATCAGCTATACATTAACATAAAGGCCATATGAATGCATGACACAGCAATAACAACAAAAGGAGTCTCCATAAAAGAGTAGCAGAGAGTTTAGGATGCAGTTGCACTTATAGCTAATTGCTAACATCATTGTAGCTTGTGGATCAATTAAGATACTTCCCTTGGATCGTACAATGCCAACACATGTGCAGTGTTTTCACCCTCTGTCTGAAACCAGAGCCCAGTCTGCTCTGATTGGTTAACTGGCCGCCCCTGTTGGGATTAATCAACCTCTTAGAGATGTCCTGCCCCTTAGCCTATCACACACGATGCGTTGGAGTGCTTGCTCATAGAGGAGAGATTGTTACATAGTTATGTCTACTGAACTTTGGGATTTTAGCCTTTGCAGACCATTTACATGCATTAAAATCTATAAAACACTCCAGGAGATGCAAACCCCTCAAAAAGCATATTAGGGCCTCTTTAAAAGTGAAGCTCAAAAGGCATCTTATAGTATTAATAGACCATAAATATTGTAAAGTATTTCTAAACCACATGGGGACCGCAAACATTTCACCTCGACACGGGGCGCCACAGAAAGTCTTTCCCAAGGTTGTTAACACTTTGGAAACAGCCTGAGCAAAAACATCACGCAGTAAGCCGACCAGAGCTCTGACCAATCAGTTTACAGTCCAGCAGTCAAGCCTCCCTTTGGCCACTTCCTGCAGCGATAAAGCCATCAGCCACCGGCTCCTGCCTCACCCCCCCATCCTCACCCCATTCCTCACCCCCTGCCGCCATGACGGCCAGTGAAGAGGGGTGATGGGAGATGGTTGGCAGCAGGTGACAGCTCAGCCCCGAGGCCCTGCTGCCTTCTTATCACCCCTCACCTGAATCTGCAGTTTCTCACCATTTATACCCTCAGTAAGTCCACCAAGAATACACTCAGTGGAGCTGAGGATAGACAGACATGCAGGATAGATAGAGCAAAAGTAGTCATTGTCTGATTGGTCCATTTCAGAATAATATCTCTGATATGTTTTATAATGATTGATCATTAAAGTGTTCTCAGAGCTGGTAAAGGTGCAGCTAGTTTGAATGGCTTTGTATACTGCAGGGTAGCTGCTGGATTTACTGCAGGTGAACTAAAGTCTGATTTAAGGGAGATTATATTTACCATCATTAATCCAAATCTGCCTAGCAACTAGAGGGATTAAATAAATGTAGAGGAGTAAAAATACACCATCTACCTCTGAATTGTAGTGGAGTAGAAGTACAAAGTTGTACAACATTTAAATACTCAAGTAAAGTACAAGTCCCTTAAAATTGTACTTAAGTAAACTTAGTTACTTTCACCTCTGATTATAGAGAAGGAGAACGTGTGATTTATCTGCCAGCCAGGAAAGGATTGGTGTAAGAACAGCAGCAGTTTGATATCTTTTGGAGGCCGGTCTGGCTTCATGGCCGCTGTCAGGAGGGATGCCAGGAGGAGGAAGATGAGGAAGACGAGGATTGGGGGGGGGGGTGTGACAGCTGTCATTGATAGTTTCCTGTACAGAGGCTCGGTGACAGGCAGCAGAGACGACCAGTCTGCAGCACTGACAGCCGCCAGCTTCTCCGAGCAAAGTTAAGATATTCTACTGCCAGGCTCAAAGATGCTGGACTTACAGAGGCCACTGTGCCGTCTGAAGGGGGGAAGGGGGCGGTAAATCTGGCTGTGAAATCGGAAGATCCTTCCTGGGAAAATAGAGTGATAGTGAAGAGCCTAATCCTAGGCTTTTTGAAGCCACCCGAGGTAAGGTGAGGATGTCTGACACAGGTTCGACCAAAAGCATGCACGGAGATTTCTACAACAATAACTCTGGTTGAATTTACTATGAAAATAAATATGTGAAATAATGCACACTCAGCATAGCATAACCCCTACAGGTGGAGCATGAAGTCATACACTCACTGTAAGAGGCGCCCCATTTAAAACATTATCATGTAAATATTGAATTATAGAACGTAGATTACCTAGATCATGCCCTCATCAAATATAAAACTGTATTTGAAAAGTATCCCACTGTGTTTTCTGAGGGAGAAGTTGTGCTCTAACATTAAATTGACCGGACTTCTTTCTGCGGATTGATATGACTGCACATAGTCCCTATATCGTCCCTAATGGCAGACCACTGGCTGACTAAGACACGTTGATTTATTGCTTTTTCTCCCCCATGTGATCTTCTTTCTATTCTCCATCTACATTTTGTTATATCTTCCAGATGTGACCAGCTACTCCATTGTCTAGGTGCAATGCATTATGGGAAAAGCCTTTGGGAGCTCTCCTCAAAAACAAGAGTATTTTATATGCACAGCAACATCTGAAAGTCAAGTAATTCATCACTGCAGATTTCAAACCTCCTCAGAAATAATATGGGATTGTGACCATCACCAGGTAACAGACAGTTCTGTGTGTGTGTGTGTGTGTGTGTGTGCACCCCTGTTTCAGATCCATCACACCACTGAGGCCGATGGGCTGATGGTGTCAATCACCTACATTTCTGTTTATCTCACTTCCTGCTCGCTCCATGTCCCTCACACTCAGGATGAAGAGCTGAAAGAATGAATCAGATCTCAATCTCACTGTTTTTTTTCTGTCTCAGATCTCCAGTTGTGATGCAGCTCTGCAGATAGCGAGGCTGAACTCTCCCAGGACCGTACCACCCGCCTGGCAGCAATAACAGCAGAAAACTAACCCGTTAAAAGTCCTGCACATCACTCAGCCGCTCTGATGAACGAAATCCATCGACAGTAAATACCAACGGCTCTGCAAAATGACAAAATTGAGAAAAAAACAAACTGCCGAAGTTTTCTTTTTGTCTACCTAAACAAAAAGCTCTGGATATCCGACCGCTTCACAGTGACATTTACATTTATTGCAGAGGATATGCAGACGGCAAGAGAGACACTTAAACAACAGAAAAAGTTAATGCAAAAAGAAAGTGGTTGTTCTTGAAATACATGGAAAAAACAATTGCCCAAAATACACTGCTTGAATTGCTTGGTGTATCAGTCTTTAACTGCTATAAACTTTTATCGTCCAGAAACTGAATGAGTTCTGCATAGGCTTCCTCATTCTTTCTGGTATCTTCCAGCAGCTCATCTGCGTCGTCGGCAGTGGGCTCTGTTAGAATTGTTTCTTTTAAGCCTTCCAAACGAAGGTGGCCCAAAAATTTTGCCTCCCATAACTCATAGTTCTTTTTGTCTCCATCAAACAGGAGCCGCGCCCAGCTCGTCCGCTCATGGTGCTAAAACTTGTTTCATAGTTTCTCTGGGCCCATAACCTGTTAGCAGAGCAGCCCGTTACAGCGGCTACTCGTTGTGAAACTCAACTGTGGGGTGCACCGAACGTGGAGGACAAAGAAAAAGACGAGAGACTCTCTGCTGCTTCTCATGGCACTCACTCTGCTACTCAGCGCAGCTGCGTGCAGGAAGGCCCTTTATTAGCCACGCCCACCACACAGGTGGCTTGTCAGTGTGAATCACAAATTAAGTATGCCCATCATTTATGGAAACAAAATAAACAATAATTGAGAGCACCATTCAACAAATACAAATATCAATGAAGTTCAGTAAAAGGAACACACTGAAAGGATGTGTACACCAGGGCAAATTAAATCTGCTCTCTTTTGTTGTTTGACAAGAAAACCTTGAACTTAGATGGAATAAAAACCCCAAAAAGGAGGCACTTATGACATTAGCAATAACACACTGTCCCATTTTGTGTAAATTAGCCATGCTTAAATGTGTATTTTTCCACAACAAGCAGCAGGTTCTGTAGTCAGTCATGACAAATACAACACTTTGATTAGGTGTACGGTCTGTGGTTTGTTAGCCTGCTAGCTAACTGGTAGCAATTGGTTTGGATAGCCATTTCCAGTACACATGGGTAGGGCTAATATGTTTAGGGTTAGCATTTGAGCAACATGGCAACTTTTGAAATCCCTTTCCACTTTGAAACTTGGTGTGATTAATCGGTTGTAGTTGTCAGGTGTGTGGGTGTAAGCCACATTTTGCTAGGTATTAGCTTCAGTTACTAATTGTCTGCAGTGGTTACAGAGTTCTCTTGCCCGTGTTTACAACTCCTCACACAAAGTAGGACCATTTGAAAACCCAAGAACTCAGTATTCTAATGGGTCAATTATTTGGAGTTGTGAGTGTATTTTGTGTGAATTTCTCTAAACCAGAGAACGATAAGCAGAAACCAGTGCTGCTGAACTTCCCTCCTGCTCTGCTTCCATTAGGACTCTCCTCTCTGTAAAACACACAGCTGCTTTTAAACCCTCATCAGGTGATCGCTCACACCTGGAGGACGGCGTGGTTCAGTGTAGAGGAACACCAGAGAGATGGGAAACAGCTTTTCATCATCAACTTTCTTGGTAATATTAGAGGTGTGTACATCCAGAGGGAATGCCACATGATTTAAAGATGTGTCCCTTATAGTGTTTATTTCTCACAGTCTAGAGATTTTATCTTTCACGGTCAATTTATATTTGTTGTATGTTTTATTTTTTTCTATTTTCAGATGTTTTGATTTTATTTTGGTTTATTTTCTGCACAAATGATATGCAAGGTCTTTGATTTAACATTTTAACAACAATATTATCTCAAAATGAGGAAAGTGGGCCATCTACGTTCCACTTTTAATACCTAAATAACATCTACCGTGCATTAGACACAAAGACATGTTTTTAAATAACTTTCCCAATAAATATAAGACTATAGTAAAAAAGTTCACTATTGTAAATTGGATTTAGGTCCACTAGCTGCCTGCTGGTAATTTGCTGATAGCCATTTTCACAAATCACCACACAACACATGAGAGACCCAAACGCAGAGGCGCATTCAAGAGAAACTTTGAACGCCCTCCAAATGTGTTCTGGGGAACGTGTCTGCACTGTGAGCAGAAATGTATGTTAATTAAAACACAAAATATGTTAAACCACCACATGACCCCCTGACCGGCCCCTCCCCTCATTCCCAGGTTCGGCCTCGGTCCATCACTTGGCGGCGGCTCCTCGGGGCCCGGGGCTCCTTCAGCACCAGCAGGACGGACGTGGAGCTCTTCCAGCTCCATCGCTGCACTAATCCTCCATTCTTCCCCTGAATGGAGCATTACCATAAACGCTTGGCAGCAGGAGTGGGCATTGTGTTCCAGAAAATCTGTGAGCCTCTCAAATGTGCATTGTTGAAATTCACCTGTTGCCTTGGAGATGAGAATGGACCATTCCCCGCGGCCGGGTCCATTATGTAATGTGCTGGACTTTGGGCTCCTAAAGCCGGGGCCCCGGAGGCTCGTCCAGTCAGCCAGGACGTCTAAATGTTGGAGGCGAGCGGTGCCAGGATCGCGGTGCCGCCGTGTGTCGAGCTGTTTGCTTTAATTGAATTGTTGCCTGTGGGCGGCTCACAAACGAGCGAGCTTCCTGTCGTTGCAGTTGTCTCCTTTAAAGGCTTCCACTGCATTCTGCCGCCGAGTGACTTTCACTTTTAAAACCTCTCTGCTATTTCTCATTAAAGGTGAAAGGGTCATTGCTATTAGGTGTTAACTCTATCCTGTCACAGCAGGAGGTGGAAGTCCTGTTTCTTTAATACATTTAAAACAGGAGAATAAATGTGAAACAGATTTCCACTGATCAATGATCTGCTGCTCAGAGGATGAACCCCTTAGATTACATATTTGTACAGTCATTGTTAATATATTCATTTTCATTTGTTCTATTACATTTGTATTTGTATTCTAAATGTCCAAAGCATTGCATTGTTTTGCTTGTTTAGCTGTCACAGTTCTGTTCCCCAGAGGATGCACCCCTCAAATAAATCAACTTTTTGACTTTTCTTCTATTCAATATCTATGTTTCTTGAGTTTTGTTCATACTTTTACTTAAATGTTCTCTTACTATTTAATATTATGCATCAAAACACCACGACAATGTCCTTTTGTTTTCTCCTTTTCAATGGACACATTTTGCTTCCCAGAAAGGAGTCATCTAACTGTTCAGATCAAGTAGGTTTAAATAATACATTTTAATATACATCTATGTCTCTATCTACATGTATCTTCCCCTACTATTTTAATGTGATGCATCAATACACCAAAGCAATGTCACATTCCAACTCTGAGAGGATGAACTCTTTCAGATGGTGTGAAAACAAAATGCTGCACCAGCTTGTGTTTCTGCTTTTTGCTGCTGGCCAAACGTATGAAATGAAGGGTCAATAACAGCTGTAGTTGAACATATTGACATCTAATGTGCCATAAAAGGTCACGACGCACCAATAAAAGAGAAGATCATATGCTAATGTTGCTAACATGTGTCTAATTAGCTAGAAAATGCAATCAAGGCCTGAGGCAAACACACCATGACTTTCGAGATTTCTTTAAAACAGTTTTCTATTTTTTTCCTATGACAATGAAAATGCTAACGTGCCCTTCAGAACGGACGTCCTCTGTGTTCTTGACTACAGATGAGAGTTAACTTTTGAGTGATGGCTTGTTCTGGTGAGTCAAATGATGAAATGTGTTTACAGGGTCCCTATACAACTGAAGACCACCTCACAGTTAAATGTCCCCACTAAACGGTCAAGTTCCCCGTCCATTTCTGTCCAAAATGTCAACATTGTGTCCTATTTCATTGAGATGCAATTTGGATAATTAACGTATGAATAGTTGAGGGTTGACCGGTTGCATTTTGGTGGTCAAAGCGACCCCTAAAAACATTATGGGACATAAATCAAGTTCTAGTGGATGTTTCTGACAATTTGCAGACATTTTCTTAAGGCGTTCTTAAAATATTACATTTACATTAATAAGACAATAAGTATAAATAGAATGCGTTAGTATAAATCATGTAGATAGAACTTTATCAGACATTTAACTTTTACATTTTCACTATTTCTTTGTACCTTTCTATTGCAGTTTTTCTTCTACGATAACATTAAGATATTTATTTTGTGTTTTTAATCGCACATTCTTATTTGACGTTCTTATGTTTGTATTCATTTTTCTATTATTATTTATTTTCAAAACCATTTTTAATTTATTTTGCAAATTGTGTAAAAAAAACTATTTTCCCTCCGAAAAAAAAAACAGTACTCTGATTCTCATTATTCTGAAAGCTGGGACGGATGGACGAGTAGAAGGAATGGTGTTTACAACCCAGAACCACAATTCTTCCATGCAAGCATCTCTCTTGCACAGATGAATACAGAAACAAGTATCCTATCCTTAAAACTATGGAATTAATATTCATCCATAATGCAGTCGAGCAGTTCTAGGTCATACCCGGGAGTCGGGAGTCGCGGTTAAGGCATCTCTCTGCTCAAATGCTCCATCAAATAATCTCTGCCTTCATGTTTTTGCGGCGGAAGGAGAAGCGATGAGACAGGAAGTGGGGGGATAAATCAGTGCTTGTTCCCCGGCCGTATGTGTCTGCATCTGCCCACGAGATGAAATCCTTTTTATCACAATTTAGGGGCCGAGCAGGGCAGTTATGAGAATTATAGCAGCACTTCATGTGGACGCGTCGTTACTCAAAAGCGCCGGGGTGGCCTCCAAGTAGGTCCATCTTCCATACACAGAGGGGAAATTGCATATTGATTGCAATCTGTGTGTGTTTGTGAGTGTGCGTGTGTTTACCAGCATATGTGTGTTTCCAGTGTCGGAGCATGTGGCCAGATTTGATGACACGCCAAAAAGAGAGGGAGAGAGTCGGAGTGAGAGAGTCGGACAGACAGAAAGTAATACAAAGTATGCACTCCAGTCAATATGTCAGGATTCTCTCAGCAATATTCAAGCATTGTGTTCATGTTTCTCTCTGGTTTCTGATTGGTTTAATGTCCTTTAACTATCTTTTTCCTAAAGCAGCTCACATAAGTCAAGTGTCAACCCATCTCAGAACATTTAAGGCTATTTATCTTTTTATAATTAGATTATTCTTTAAGAGAAAGGATGGGTTGGATATGTTACCTTTTCATATTTTACTTCCTGTCTGTCTTCTTCTGCTGTTCCCTTTAGTGTTTACTTCCTGTCTGTCTTCTTCTGCTGTTCCCTTTAATGTTTACTTCCTGTCTGTCTTCTTCTGCTGTTCCCTTTAGTGTTTACTTCCTGTCTGTCTTCCTCTGCTGTTCCCTTTAGTGTTTACTTCCTGTCGTTCTTCTTCTGCTGTTCCCTTTAGTGTTTACTTCCTGTCTGTCTTCTTCTGCTGTTCCCTTTAATGTTTACTTCCTGTCTGTCTTCTTCTGCTGTTCCTTTTAGTGTTTACTTCCTGTCTGTCTTCTTCTGCTGTTCCCTTTAGTGTTTACTTCCTGTCTGTCTTCTTCTGCTGTTCCCTTTAGTGTTTACTTCCTGTCTGTCTTCTTCTGCTGTTCCCTTTAGTGTTTACTTCCTGTTAGTCTTCTTCTGCTGTTCCCTTTAGTGTTTACTTCCTGTCTGTCTTCTCCTGCTGTTCCCTTTAGTGTTTACTTCCTGTCGTTCTTCTTCTGCTGTTCCCTTTAATGTTTACTTCCTGTTAGTCTTCTTCTGCTGTTCCCTTTAGTGTTTACTTCCTGTCTGTCTTCTTCTGCTGTTCCCTTTAGTGTTTACTTCCTGTTAGTCTTCTTCTGCTGTTCCCTTTAGTGTTTAATTCCTGTCTGTCTTCTTCTGCTGTTCCCTTTAGTGTTTACTTCCTGTCGTTCTTCTTCTGCTGTTCCCTTCAGTGTTTACTTCCTGTCTGTCTTCTTCTGCTGTTCCCTTTAGTGCTTACTTCCTGTCTGTCTTCTTCTGCTGTTCCCTTTAGTGCTTACTTCCTGTCTGTCTTCTTCTGCTGTTCCCTTTAGTGTTTACTTCCTGTGTGTCTTCTTCTGCTGTTCCCTTTAGTGTTTACTTCCTGTGTGTCTTCCTCTGCTGTTCCCTTTAGTGTTTACTTCCTGTCTGTCTTCTTCTGCTGTTCCCTTTAGTGTTGACTTCCTGTCTGTCTTCTTCTGCTGTTCCCTTTAGTGTTTACTTCCTGTCGTTCTTCTTCTGCTGTTCCCTTTAATGTTTACTTCCTGTCTGTCTTCTCCTGTTGTTCCCTTTAGTGTTTACTTCCTGTCTGTCTTCTTCTGCTGTTCCCTTTAGTGTTTACTTCCTGTCGTTCTTCTTCTGCTGTTCCCTTTAATGTTTACTTCCTGTTAGTCTTCTTCTGCTGTTCCCTTTAGTGTTTACTTCCTGTCTGTCTTCTTCTGCTGTTCCCTTTAGTGTTTACTTCCTGTTAGTCTTCTTCTGCTGTTCCCTTTAGTGTTTACTTCCTGTCTGTCTTCTTCTGCTGTTCCCTTTAGTGTTTACTTCCTGTCGTTCTTCTTCTGCTGTTCCCTTCAGTGTTTACTTCCTGTCTGTCTTCTTCTGCTGTTCCCTTTAGTGCTTACTTCCTGTCTGTCTTCTTCTGCTGTTCCCTTTAGTGCTTACTTCCTGTCTGTCTTCTTCTGCTGTTCCCTTTAGTGTTTACTTCCTGTGTGTCTTCTTCTGCTGTTCCCTTTAGTGTTTACTTCCTGTGTGTCTTCCTCTGCTGTTCCCTTTAGTGTTTACTTCCTGTCTGTCTTCTTCTGCTGTTCCCTTTAGTGTTGACTTCCTGTCTGTCTTCTTCTGCTGTTCCCTTTAGTGTTTACTTCCTGTCTTCTTGTGGTGATTTCTCTGACATCCAGCTCTGTCTTATGATCTCTTTGTCCAGATGGATATGACTGCACATAGTCCCTTGATCCTTCTTAGCAACGGTCTGGTAGCGGATATTGGCCAACATCTGGAATGTCTAAACTGACCAATCAGAATCGAGTGTTCACTTAAGCCGTGTTATAAATCTAAAATAAAGTGTGTAGCCAAAATACAGACAGTCAATGCCTTGAGGACAAAAATGCCCCCTTTGTAACCCATTAAAACCACAACTGTTGATCCCACTGCCATTAAAGCATAAACCAAAGCTTTCGATCAGTTCTGCCATTGCATTTAGACCCTGGGCTTCAAAATTGTCCTGCTTGTTGAACCAGTTACCAAAGAAAAAGAGATGAAACATGACGCGCTCCTCGGTATTTAAATCACTGACGTGTGAAAAGCAAATCTCCCAAGCGTTCAGTCTTCATAAATAACTAAATAACGAATAAGAAATTGGGCTTTACATTTCTTAAATTAATGATTAATTTGTAGTAAGGACCATAACTGCTGTTGGTTAAACGATGTATATACACTGAGTATGTGGACACTAGAACGGCAGCCAGTAAATATACAGAGCCTAGTGCACTATACAGTAGAAATGGACTGAAGTCGGATAGAGAAGAGAGGAAAAAAGAGGATGGGGGGGGTGGTAGTTTCCTGCTGCTGATAAACAGGAAATGCTGATAAAAGACACAGCAGTGCCGTCATTAAGCTGAAAACAACCACAAAGCATCTGCTACCACATCTAAAGAGCTGCGAATGTGTGCTCAATGTGCATTAACAAACACCACATGTCACCAGAACATCTCCAAACGGTGTTAGGAATCTCTTTGGTGGAGAACAGAGTGCTTGAATGGATGTCTGGTCTCCAAATCACTGCCAGGAGACATTTCACCTAAAAGTGGAAAAAGAGCATCATTACTCATCTGGTGGACATCTGCATTAGGCAAGAGGAATACAGAAATTTCCACATGTGCACTATATTACCGTGTTCCTCATGTTGTTGCTCTGGTGTATTATTGGTTTTACACCCTTTATGTTTTATAGTTTTTCCTACAGCAGCTCACATATCTGAAGTGTTAACCTATGTACCTCTTGTGGGGTGTTTCAGGCCTTTTATTTTACAAGTCTAGCTCCGTTAATGCATGTGGTGAATGAACCTCTGCTCCTATAAGTGTATATGTAAAATAAATACACACTTTTTCTTCCTTTAGTTCATCTTTTATTGTTGTTTTTATGCTAAATTGGAGCAAAAGTGGAAAAACTCAATTCACTCGAGGATGAATAATTCTGAAAATGCTTGTATCATGATATGGGCCCAACAACAAACAACAACACATTTAAAGAGCACATATTCTGCTCTTGTTCAGGTGTGTATCAGTATGTAGAGTCTCTACTTTAAAGAGTCCTCTCCTGCTGATGTTCAGGTGTATATCAGTGTGTAGAGTCTCTACTTTAAAGAGTCCTCTCCTGCTGATGTTCAGGTGTATATCAGTATGTAGAGTCTCTACTTTAAAGAGTCCTCTCCTGCTGATGTTCAGGTGTATATCAGTATGTAGAGTCTCTACTTTAAAGAGTCCTCTCCTGCTGATGTTCAGGTGTATATCAGTATGTAGTGTCTCTACTTTAAAGAGTCCTCTCCTGCTGATGTTCAGGTGTGTATCAGTATGTAGAGTCTCTACTTTAAAGAGTCCTCTCCTGCTGATGTTCAGGTGTATATCAGTATGTAGTGTCTCTACTTTAAAGAGTCCTCTCCTGCTGATGTTCAGGTGTATATCAGTATGAAGTGTCTCTCCTGGGACATGTCTCCATGCTTTAATGTTCAGAAGCTCTTTATGTTTCTCATACTGCCTGTGCTGCAGCTCCTCTTTTCACCCTCTGTCTGAAACCAGAGCCCAGTCTGCTCTGATTGGTTAGCTGGCCGACTCTGTTGTGACTGGTCAACCGCTTAGAGATGTCCCGCCCCCTTAGTCTATCACGTACAAGGTGTTGGAGCGCTAGCCAATAGGAGCACGAGTGTTACATGGTGATGTCAGTATGAAATAAACAAAGTACTTCAAAGTTTGCGGCGGGGGGAAAACAGGGGTTTTAGCCTTTGCAGACCATTTACATTCACTAAAACCTATATAACACACTACAGGACCTGTAAACCTCAAAAAGCAGGACAGGATTTTCAGTTCCCTGATAACGATCTTGACGTGAAAGCTGTCCAAACATCGATGTTGCCTCTGACAGTGAATCCACTGGTTACAGAGATTCCACGGGAATAAATGCATTAAAATCCATATCTAACCGTCAT